>NC_072831.1:28074091-28374091 GCF_027744805.1 Dunckerocampus dactyliophorus | reverse complement strand
TGACATGGCAAGCAGAAATTTGAAGTTGTTATATAAACTGCGGACACTTTGAATAAACAGAATAGTTTCTTCGTGTCTGTTGTGGATAAAACACGAGGTGATGTCAATTTCAGCCTACTTGCGCATCGTCATTTCGTGACATGCAAAAGTTTGTCACAAAGACGACGAAAGAAATAATACAAAACGGTGGAAATGAGGTGATTTCGAAAGTATAGCACCTCATTATGCACCAAACGCATTTTGCTGCATGCAAAACATGTACTTGGAACAAACTCCAACAAAACGTTACGCCTCGTAAAACAGCCCAGTCCGCACGCAATGTTGCCAAACGTGAATCGAGGCAAATGCGCATGAGGTGACGTCTGCCTTGACACACAATGTAACTTCAGACTATTTGCATGTTGTGTCTCCGGTTTTTCGTCAACAATTCAGACAACAACAAAAGTGACACTGATATAAAATCAGAAATACGGCGTAGTGTCCATGGATATCCGATTTTCAACTCATCTGTGTTTTCTAATCAATACACTTTGGGGAACTATTTTTTACATCATGTTTCCGCAGAAGGTGAGGCGTGTTACTCTTGTGCTAACTAACAATGCCTTGAAGGACACAGAGTTGAGTTTCGCCAGGAGTCTGAAGAAGCGTCGGCACGTCCCGGTCAGCCCACCAACACCCAAAGTCATAAGCTGTGAAGAAAAACTTCACAGAAGAAGCCTGACCATCACGAATTGTAATAAGTAGAGTGCACAATGTGATTTTTCCATGACTGCTTATACGTATGCACAGAAAAAGTAAATAAACGGTGGGGCACACTTGTAAAATTGTGTTTTTGTTTAATCATGCAAAGTGCAAATCAAGCATTTATCCCAAAAAAGTAAATAAATTACAGCACTTCCATGTAAACGCTGCAATTAACATGAACAGCGCCCTGCTGCCATGAAATAAGACCTAAAAATAAAATGTGATTTTCTCTTGCACGTTTTTCTTCATAAACTGAAACAGAACAAGTCATGCAAATTGGTTTGAAAACAACGGGAATTTTTGCTTGCTATGTGACGCTTTTGGCACCCCTTTCAGGACAAGGACCCATATCTTCCTCGATTCAGTTCTAGTCGCATCGTGTGCGGGCTTCGCTGTTTACTGAAGCGTAACGTCAAAGTGATGAGTGATGAGATGTTATACTTCGGAAATCACAGCAGCTGAAACGTACGTGCCACCGTTTTGTATTATTCCTTCCATCATCTTTGTGACAAACTTTTACATGAAGAAAGAATTTGACACGGCCCCTGTTTAGTCAATGTGTTTGCAGTCGATCTTTGGATGGTTAGCGCTTCAAAGCACTGTAGCGTGTGCGTCATGCCCCTCCAAGCCACGGCACCCTCTCCGGTACCCCTTTCAGGAGAATTACCCAGATGGATGTGGCTTCAGTCGCCACTGTTCACTACTACTACTACTACTACTACTACTACTACTACTACACAGGAAGCTAAATCAGTACTCAACAAAAGTTGTAGTTGTTCACTACAGTGTTCGAAAACTGCCCCCAAGTGTTTTGGGATTGAATTGCAAGTCACAAACTCAGCCCACAACCCTAATCTCACGCAAACACCCCAACAAAGCTAAATCCTAATTATCTTACATATTCAAATGTTTTTTACGAACTCATGAAGGAGTAATTTTGTTACTAATTTGATTCCTTTTTTGGGAAAATAGCAACCTAATTAACGCTGGAGACTATGTAGAGTAACCTGTGTACCTGGCATGTACACCTGCATGTGTCTGTGGCGTCCTGCGCCTGTGAGACCAAACACATCATACAACAGCACCGCAGCATAAACACATAAATATTTGTACGCGCACGTCGACAGGAAGCACGCCAGTCAGGCGCTGCACGCCTCAGCGGTGTCAATCTATCTGCAACTAAACTGTTGGAGTGATTCACTCTGAAAGGGAACCAACCACATCATCTCACACACATCAGGACACACACACACACACACACACACACACTGTGTGTTGGCTATAAGAAGGGAGCTTAAAGGAACAATAATAAATAAAAAAGGCTTTAAACCTGCCTACTGGAGGGCTTGAGAGTTCAGTCCAATACTGAAGTGCAGATATTAAACATGCATGTGGAGGCCCTGCAGGTCTTAGCTATAACATAAAAGGCGATGCTTATTGATGCTGGATGTATACTTATTTACAGATATGTTCTAAGTGTGCCTATAACACTTCACCGCATTGATTCCACAACCAGCTCGTAAAATAAAGCAGTTTGCACCGAAATCCATGCAAGCAGAGTATTGGGCTGAGTAATCGTAAAGCACCTGCCACAGGTGAACATACCTTGGTGACCAGGGGCTCCGTGTCCTCCAGGATGGAGACGAAGGGGATCTCCAGAAAAGAGGAGAGGAACTCCACCTGGATGAGCTCCTCGGTGGAGCGCGGGAAGGCGAGCACGGCGGACACCCCGCGGACTACCAGCTCCTGACACGCACACCTGGACAGCGACACCGGGTCCCAGCCGGCTGGCGAGCGAGCCACCATCTCCAGGCTGAGGTTGTAGGGCAGCAGCGGGAGGGTTCGAGACGGGTTGCTGGTGGTGGTGGTGCTGCTGCTGCTGGTGGAAGAGTCGGATGTTCCGCTCTGGTGCCGGAGGCTAGCTAGGGCGCGGTTGAGCGCGTTCTGTATCCGGGCCGGCTGGCGGGTGGGCAGCAACGCGCCCAGGCGCACGGTGTGTCCTATCCGGGCGAGGATGTGGCACGACGGCGGAGGAAGTAGGCACGGCTCCGGGGACGAGAGGGCGCCGACGAGGAGCAGCAGCAGCAGAGGTCTGGCGGGGAGGAAGGAGAGCAGGAGGAAGATAGGTCTCCCGGGGGCGAGGCGGTAGGTCCAGAGTCCGGAGAGGGGCACCATGCTGCAGCTCCGACACACGACGCAGGAGGACTGGGCTCCACTCTGCGGGAGATGGCATAGCTCACTCTTGCTCCCGGCTCCACCGCTTTACCGGGACTTGATGCTTCTGTTTCTTCTTTCCCCCTGTTTGTGTTAGTCTTTTGCAGAAGTCTCCATGGAGGAGCGTCTCACCTCCTCAAAGTTGCTCTTGAATTGGCACTAAAGACGCGCGGTGGAGCCTCGGAGCTTCTTCGTCTTCCTGCTGGATCAAGGCACACCAGCTGTGTGCGTGCGCGGGCGTGCAAGTGTATGGAAGCGCGCGCGCGCGCGCGCGCGCGTGTGTGTGTGTGTCCTCCCGCCCGCCAATAATGTAACCTCTCACGGAGACGATGCCTCTTGTTGAATTTTAATGACAGAATTCGGGCGAGTAACATTTTCCTTCCGCTCGTCCTCGTCCCGGCATGTCATTTCACGTGTCTTCATTCAGCATCCTGTTTAATAAGATGCTGTCTACTTTGGGAATCCATTTGGACACACAATAAGGTCCCCAAATTAGAAATTAATTAACCCCATTTTGATTATTGCCTTGCATTTTGCCGGAAATGGTTTTCATGGTGCTTAAGTACCGCTGGAAAACTGGAATAATGGTTCCATTTAAGGTCAGGTGACACCATTTCAAGCATATAAACACACATTTCGGGGCGAGGGGGTCTTCATAGCTCAGGCCAGACCACAGAAATGTCGTAAGACCTCCTCAAGTTGCAGAAGAAAAGTCAGAAAGTGTGTTTTTGGATGTCAGAATTGTCAATCTAAACCATACGGCAGCAATGGAATTATGCTTTGCTTCCCGGGGAGCTAAAGACCTAGCTCACGGTCAGCTGTTTTGCCAACAAAACACAGTCCAAGTTCCAATATTCATCCAATTCTATCCACTATCCAGTTGTTCTTGACCATTAGCTGACCATCGACTGCTGTCTAAGAGGAGAAGAATGCAGACTTAGCTTGGATACAAGCTGAGATTTACGGTGTATTTCATGAAAAAGAACTATACAGTGCCCCGCTGTTGATCCAATATCATTTCAAAAGCCCCTGAAATGAGCAGGACAAAAAAATGCAGGACAAGTTTCCAACAGGTTCTACAAAATACCAAAGATCGATCCAAAAAATGTGGAATTATTATTTTGGTGTGAATCACAATATGGGGGGCAACAATGGCACTTGGCGGGGGTCTGCACTCTCCGAGTGCTTTTCTAGTTGCATTTAACTTCATTTAAAAACTTTTTATACTTGAAAATGCTTAATTTCGGCAAAAAATATGTAAAATTAGCATTTTTAAAAAACTAACAGGCCGTAGTCTACCACGAAACAGGACGATATTTCCATGATTTCCGATAATGTACAGAAAAATTAACTGTTTCCATACAAAACAAATCGAAAGTCAAGGGGCGTCTCAGACCTAAGAGCTTCCAGCTGTTAGATGCCAGAAAAGGTTGAAAATTGATCTTGAAATGGGCTTGAATTTGACCTTTGAAAAGGAAGTATGACCCCCTGCTCACACACACACACGCACACACACACACACACACACACCATACTTGTAGCACTGGTGGTAGTACAAGTATTAACCCAAAGCATCCTATTGACTTTGCAGGCAGGTCATCCCAGACTCATATTTACGTGGTTATCAGGTCCAACTATTGATTCATAGCAAGGACACTTTTTAAAACAACAAAGGCTTCAGTCAGAGGAGGACTTTGTGTCCTGTATATTTTCGCAGGCCTTTCCTGTGTGAGATAACAGCCAGTCTTTAAGTACCTTCACACCGGCTGCCAGGCTGGCCGCCTTAACGCTGATGGCCGCCTTGCACGCCAAAATATTCTGCTGAGATTTATATTCCCCACTTTGCTACCTACTGCATGGACGTCTTTTCTTTTCAGCACCGCGGACGGGGGCCAGTGCAATAAAGCAGAGCTGGAGGGTGTGCATGCTAATTTGGGTGAGGGACAGCAGAGCTCGCTGTCTCCTCCCTCTGTGTGTGTGTGTGTGTGCGTGTGCGTGTGTGTGTGTGCACGTGTGTCCTCTCGAGTCATGAGAGCGGAACGTGAAGTCTGCACAGCTGCTGGCGATTCTTGGGCGGTTCACCAAGATGTGTGATGTTTTCATCTGTGTGGGTTTGTTCATGCACTACTTCCTGTCTGTGCTGTTCGACATATCAACCTGCATTTTTAGTATTTCCAAAAAAAAATAGGATGAGGGATAAAAAAAACACTTCAAACAAAATATTTCTGTACATTTTATCAACTATATGGGCTGTGTTGAAATTAAAGCTAATATTTATCGATGCCATACAAGTGTAAAAAGTCCAAAAAATAAAAATACTCACCCTTTCATGATGCACCGCATGCACCAGGGGTGTCCAAACTTTGTCCCACGAGGGTCACAGTGAAAAATGGAAGGATGCAACTTTGCCACTTTTATATTTTGTAAAGCAACACATGTAGATATGCTAGCGCTTCTCAAATAGTGGGGCGGGTTCCCCTGGGGGGGACGCTGTGAACTGTCAGGGGGGTCGTGAGCGGCACGGAGTACTTTCAGTGTTACTGCAGACCTGCCAACATGCACACATTTACTCTTCAATACGCTTGTATGCTTCACAGCTCTCCGTTTTGTTGCCTTTTGCTGGTGTCAGGTTTGAGTTATGTATTTATTTATCTAGACTGTACATAAATATCAGTTTATCAATAGTATTTCAAATCGGGGGGCATGACAGAAAATAATCGAGAACACTGAGATATGCTCAGACGTCATATGTATTTCAAGAAAAAAGTGCATCTCATCTTTGTGATATAGATGAAAAAGCATATTATTAGCATCAACTTCGCTCTTTCTTTCCCATTTTTGCTGCAGTTTTTTTTTATTTTTCAAATGTCGTTTTGAATAATCTTCGTAAATTTTGTTCTTGTCATGTTATGACTTCATTCCCAGTTCATTCGCGTAAAATTGCACCTTTTTTCTCGCTAGTACACAACTTTTTCCTCATATTTATGACTTTATTGCCTTAATATTAGAACTTTTTCACCAACGTAATTTTCCAAAAATGACAACTTTATTTTGCTTTGTTTGTTTGTAATAATATTGTGACAATATTTCATCTCCATTCTACTAAAATGACATTATTTTTACTCACAATATTCCAAGTTTATTCCTGTAAAATTGCGCCTTATTTCTCATAATTCTGACTTTATTCCCATAATAGTTTGACTTTATTCTCGTGACATTACTGTCACGTCTTGGCTTGGTGGACTTGTGGTGTTGTGGCGACCCCAGAATGCGGACAGCAGGACCCAAATGCAGGTAAAAATGTAAAAATGCAGGGATCCAACAACAACAGAAACAAACGCAAACAGGAATTAATGCTCCAACAACCGGCAGACGGCAAAAGGCTCAGCCAAACAATCAAAACACAAATGAGCAGGCAGGCAGAAAACAGAACAGAGCAAAAGGGAAGTAATACACAATAAACTAGAAAGGCATAAAAGTGAAACTAAACAAACCGTCACGCAGATTAACGCACATGGAGCGACAATTAGAACTTTTCCCGCAAATTATATTCCAAAAGTTACAACTTCTTTTTTGTTTTGTTTTTCAGGATATTACAATTAAAAAAAAAAAAGTTTTCTTGAATATTTCAATGTTATGCTACTAAAATTACACAATGACATTATTCTTGTAAAATGACTTTTTCGTGTTTTTCTCGTAATATTTTGACCTCATTCTTGTAAAATTACTGCTCATTTTTCCATTTCTGCTGTTGTTTTTTACTTTTCTTGTTTAGACACCCCCGATACACACCATGTACCCTTTTCGTCTTCTTGACTGTCATACAAATGTAAAAATAAGCTAACCAGAGTGTATTGAAACATGACACAACTGCTCTGTGTGCTCACCTCTCTTGCACTGAGCAGCCAGGACAACAAATGAGTGCACTGATTTCCGCCACAAGTTTCATTTCGTCGTTAATGGTCGTTTTTCTCATATGTTTTCTCATATGCTGTTGCTGCTTATTGTTCTCTGTTTGGAAAATATCACCCAAGCGAGCCTTTTCTAACATTCCACACAACAAAATAAGTCATAAAAGTATGATTCGTGTTGATATCGGATCAATATTGGTATCAATAATTTCCAATTAACACGCAGTCCTTTTTGCAGTTTCACTGAAGAAGCATCCCTGCTATAATTATTCTATTCTATCACTTTTCTTCTGTCCAAGCTTGTAATCTGTAGTGCTGAAGCAGGCTTTTATTACATTTTCTTCCCTTATATCCCAAAACTGAAACTGAAAAACTTTCCCTTTATTGATTTCCAAGGTGACAAATATTGAAGCCTTGGTGGATCCACTGATCGCTCATATCTCGTCACCTCCAGCGCTGCTTCAAACCATCCCGTTTGTCTACCGTTGTCCGAGCCACACACACACACACACACACACACACACACACGCACACACACACACACACACACACACACACACACTCCCAGGAAATCATTTCACAGTCTGCTGGGCGACCCCGGCGTGTGTGATCGCAGCCCCGCTTTTAGTGACAAATCTAGGACAGTTTTGGCAAAATGTGTTTTTCCCGCCTCCATTCTATCTATGCTCATGTTCCACTTGCTCAACAACGTGCAGGGAAAAGGTGGAGGAAAACCAACAGTGGGGTCCAAAAACCAGCTGCATTAATCTTGCATGGATCCAAACCCACAGAGACGGAACTATTGAAGCAAGGTACTACGGTAGTATAACAGTACAAACATACGCTCTGTGCCGTCATGAAATATTATACGCCACAGTCACGTTTGTTCCAGGGTGCAGCCGGCTGGATGAGGCCGCTTCAGCACAAATGTCAATGGGCTGTTCAAAGGTTTATATTGAGTCATTCACTCAGCACCGCAAACATTACGTAGACAAATGTATTGGGACACCTACAGTAAGTGTTTCCTGACCTTTTTTGTCCAGTGCACCCCCAGAGCCATTATGTCATACCATGACTGTAATTCTCCAAAAGTAGAACGTAGCACAACCGTTGTGACTTTGGTGCAGCTGTGCCACCGGTTATTGCCTCCCCAGGGAAACTACAGTAGTTGTACAGCACACATTCCATTCTATTGTCTGGCTTAATATGAAATGACTGAGAATATTTACTTTGAATGTTTCCACGTCCCCCCTGCAATAGGGGGGGATGTGTCAGGCTACGTTCGCACGTGTGGTTCCGTATATACCTGGAACTAGAGCTGAAACAATTAATCGATGGTTAATCGATTACTCAATTAATCGACAACTACTTTGGTAATCGAGTCATCGTTTTTTTATTTAGATTTGTAAATATCCTCTGATTTCGCCCTCTCCATCCATCCATCCTCTATACTGCCTCTCCTCATTAGGGTCGCGGGTATGCTGGAGCCTATCCCAGCTGACTTCCGGCGACAGGCGGGGTACACCTTGGACTGGTTGCCAGCCAATGGCAGGGCACATATAGACAAACAAGCATTCACACTCACATTCATACCTATGGACAATTTAGAGTCTCCAATGAAGCTAACATGCATGTTTTTGGAATGTGGGAGGAAACCGGAGTACCCGGAGAAAACCCACACACACACGGAGAGAACATGCAAACTCCACATAGAAATGCGATTTCGCCCTCTCAAATGTGAATATTTTTTAATTTCCTTAGTCATCCATGAAAGCAGACCTGTCATCTTTCACATGTCAGCTGTGGAAAACAGCGATGGGCATTTTTGCCTCTTTTCTGATATGTTGTGGACCCAACCGCTTACTGTAGGTGTTTGCTTCATGTTAAGGTGGTCCATCTATGACCCAACCGCTTACTGTAGGTGTTTGCTTCATGTTAAGGTGGTCCATCTATGGCCCAACCGCTTACTGTAGGTGTTTGCTTCATGTTAAGGTGGTCCATCTATGGCCCAACCGCTTACTCCATTAACTGAAACAACAGGTTATTGATTAATCGACTATGAAAAGGATCATGATGATTTTTGTGTGCATTTATTGTTTTACTGATGCTATTTGACAAACATTCAGATGTTTTTGTTATTTAACATTATTTTTAACACAATATTCAAGCAGGTGTTAGTGCACTTATTTGCTCTGCCAGTTCAAATCTTCTATTTCCAAATAAAGAGGCGGGAATTAAAAATGTGTTTAAAAAAAAATCAGATTCATCGATTAATTGAAAAAAATAATCGACTGATTAATCAGTTACTAAAATAATCGTTAGTTGCACAAACTCCGGTGCCGTTCGATGCTCACGACGCTCACATGGTATTTCTGTCATGGCACCAAAGGCTGCACAGTAAAGAACATATTTATAAATTAAAAACTTGATTAGATACATTACGTGACGTATATATTCCACACCAGAATGCCATCAGCTAGGTCATTTTTATATTCTGCTATATTGGCCAGATTAGATTTCAAGAAAATCCTCCAAAATATACTTTTAAAGAGTATTCATGACATTTTAGGTGATGTAACTCATATATTCCACGCCGAAACGTCATCTGCTAACTTGAATAAATAGATCATTTTCATATTCTACTACATTTGCCATCTTAGAATTCAAGAAAAGCTTCCAAAATATACTTTTAAAGAGCTTTTGTGGCATTTTAGGTCAAGTAACTGAAATATTCAAAACCAAAATGCCGTTAGCTTGGTTGAATATGTGGATTATTTTTATATTCTGCTACGTATATCTACCAGTTTAGATTTCAAGAAAAGCTTCTAAAATATACTTTGAAAGAGCTTTCGTGACATATCATGTCATGCAACTCAAATATTCCAAAATAAAGTGCAGTCAGCTAGGTTTTATACATGCAGTACCTTATTTTTGTATTCTGTTATGTTGACCGGCTTAGATTTTAAGAAAAGCTTCAAAAATATACTTTTAAAGACCTGTCGTGACGTAACTCAAATATTCCAAAGCAAAATACCGGCAGTTTGGTTAAATACGTAGGATATTTTTATATTCCGCTATATTTACCAGCTTGGATTTCAAGAAAAGCTTCTAAAATATACTTTGGTACAGCTTTGGTGACATGTTACGTGATGTAGCTGAAATATTCCAAACCAAAATGTCATCTGCTAGGTTGAATATGTACAATAGGTTATTTTTATATTCTGATATATTTACTCTATGTGCCTAGATTTCAAGAAAAGCTTCTAAAATATACTTTCAAAGAGCTTCCATGGTGTAGTATGTGATCGAACTGAAATATTCCAAACCAAAACGCAGTCCGTTAGGTTGAATATGTAGGTTATTCTTTTATTCTGTTATATTGACCAGCTTAGATTTCAACAAAAGCTTGTAAAAGATACTTTTAGGGTGCCTTCACACTTAGCTATTGATTTGGTTTAGTTAAAAAAAAACATGCAAAAATGACAAATATGTATGAGAAAATGCATGCTCTGCTCTTTCCCTCCGTGTGAGTGACAACAGCGCTCTTTAAAAAAGTGCATTTTAGAAGCTTTTGGTGAAATCTTAGCTGGTAAATATAATCCACTTGCCAGCGGGCCGAGAGCCATCGCTCAAATGCAGGGCAGCGCTCGGATGATGATATTCCCACCTGGCCAAACACACCAAAGTTCATTTGAACCAAACCAACATGGCAAGTGTGAACGCACCTTGGATGGAGTTGAACAGGTGGAATAAAGGAGTCCACATCAGCCCCAGTGATGAATCCATTGACACTTTTGCCGATGGTGCAACAACAAAACAAGTCCCATCTTTAGAAAATCACCAATGACCAAAACCCAATCTCCTGAACGGGTGTGCAGCTCACAAAACTGCTAACTTCAGCTCATTTGTGTCTAAACTTTTTTTTTTTAATCCTCTATGCTGCGCAAATTAAGATCCGAGACGACGAGCAACAATGCTGAGCACCATTAAATGCGGTAGGTGGGTTTAAATGATACCTGCAGTTTTAGAGGTGAATCTGCATTAGAAGAAGCTCTTCCAGAACATGACCATCGGGAATAGAAAATGGGCCTTTAAAGACCACACGACGGGGGAAAAATATCATCCAATGTGACGATTCAATCATTCTAGTGTTCACAAGTACTTTTACGAGACTGGGCTATGGAGAGGAAAACAAACAGACGATGGGCTCAAAAAGGGATGAAAGCTCAAATAAAAAGTTACTTTGAAGTGGAACACGTCCTTCAGTTCAGAGGGGTGAGGGTAAATTTAACATTACAACTCAAACATGTCAGTATCCTACTAATTAGGTCATTACGTTTTGTCCAAAACCCAAGTAAACCCCTTGAGAGAGCAGGTGTTGCAAGTACAACAAGCTGGAGGTTGACTGCTTAGCAAATCACGAGGCAACGTTGGCATTTGCTTCCGGTGAGTTTGCCAGCATCTGATGTGTCTTTTCCCTCGCAGAAACGAGCCATAACCCCAAACTCTGCATGCTGAATACTAAGGCTGCTACTAACGATTCCTTTCTTAGCCGATGAAACTGAAGCTTGTTGCTTCGATTAGTTATGTTCAGCCAGACCCACTTTAGGTCGCAGGCCCAACAGGACAATACCCCTCCAATTCTTTACCTTTCTTATTGTCCATCAATCCACCCATCTTCTTCTGCTTATTCAAGGTCGAGTCACAGCCAGACGTATAATTTTTTGTCGTTCCCCAAATCGCTGCGTTTTTTTGGGGTTCGTGGAGAACGTAGTTGTGGTGACCAAGATCTCGACACGCATGGAGGACGTATAAAATGTCTTAACGTGCGTTACGTATGCAGGGTGCACGTGTGGCGCACATGTAGGAGTCCGCAAGCGCGATGTACAGAAAAAATTGACATTTTGTCCGAACCTGACAACAGCAAAATGTACGAAAGAGACACGTTGGCTGTACAGAGACATACAAAGCGTGTAAGTTTGTCTTGCAACCTGAAAAAAGAACGTAAGCGCCTGTAGAGTTTGTTTGACATGACAAGGAAACCTCTGCCAGCACGTAAACCGGCCGTAGGAGCCCACACGACCGCTTGTGACCGAGGCTCAAGCAGGGAAGCACAGACTACCCTCTCCCCGGCTATTTCGTCCAGCTCCTCCCGCCGGGGGGCATTCCCAGGCCAGTTAAGCGACGTAGTCTCTCCAATGTGTCCTGGGGCTTTCCCTGAGATCTCCTGCCGGACAGACGTGCCCTGAACACCTCCCCAGGGAGGCATCCTGACCAGATGCCCGAGCCACCTCATCTGGCTCCTCTCAATGGGGAGGCGCCACCCTACGGAGAAATCTAATTCCAGCCGCTTGTACCCGCGATGTTGTCCTTCGGTCACGACCCAAAGCTCGTGAACATAGGAGAGGGTGGAACTTAGATCGACCAGTAAATTGAGAGCTTTGCCTTTCGGCTCAGCTCCCTCTTTACCACAAGGGACCGCATCGCTGCAGACGCCGCATCAATCCGCCTGTCGATCTCGCGTTCCATCCTCCCCTTACTTGTGAACAAGACCCCGAGGTACTTAAACTCCTCCACTTGGGTCAGGACTTCACCTCCGACCCAGAGATGGCACTCCGCCTTTTTCTGGGCAAGGAATACGGACTCAGACTTGGAGGTGCTGATTGTCAACCCAGCTGCTTCACAGAACCCGGAAGAGTTAGCAGCTATGGAATGGGCGGATTATGCATTTCCCAGCATGCTTTGCTGTAGTTAAAGGGATCAATTTTGAATGTGTGTGTTGTTTTTGGTTGTGTACAGTGGAATTATTGTTACTTTTGGTCTGAATCTGGCACCCTTAGTGAGAATGCTTGTGCAGTTCACGTGTGGCCACTTTTACCACTTTTAATGTCACGCGGTTGATACTGCAGGAATTATTTTATTCCGAAGATCGTTGCAAGCACTTTTGTTTGTTGATGTCCAGCTCAATGCTATTTTCCAAACAGTTCCGCAGACCAGATGAAATTGCAGCACAGACCAGATTTGGCCTGGGGGTCTGAGTTTGACACATATACCCTAGACGGACAAAATCAATACAAAGCTCACACTAACAGTTAGCGGTTTGGTCCACAACGTGCCAGAAAAGAGGCAAAAATGTCAATCAATGTTTTCCAAAGTCAAAGCTGATGTGTGTGAATATGTTGCTTTGCCCAAAACACAAAGATGTCTTCATATTCGCAGGCCACCAGTTGAATAAAGCTGCAATCAAATACAGTATGTACTGTAAATATTACTGCGCTGCTCACGATGTAAAATATGTCCCCGTGAGGCGCTTGGGTTTGCAACACAAAGTGTGTCCTTGTCTGCTTAAAATAGGGGCGTCTGGGGGTCATTTGCGGCCGGCGGCTGTCTTTTTATCGGCCTCTGCGGCACATTCTAACAATATACTTTTACAAGAAAACTTTTTTGTAAAAAAGCAAAAATGTAAAAATCAGCAATAATTATTTAAAGGAAGAGAATAAAATCGAAGTATGAACGTAAAACTTGTCATCGGAAATTTTACAAGGATAAAATAACTTCATTTTAGCAGCATAAAGTCGAAATATTACAAAAGGACGTTATTTTTTAAAAGTCGTAATATTACGCAAAACAAAGGAAACAATGCATAAAGTTGTACTTTTTGGAAAACTGGGTTGTGGAAGCAGAATGCTACGAGAATAAAGTGTAAATACTATGGGGATTACGTCATAATTACGAGAAGAACATTTACAAGAAAAAAGCTGAAATAGTTGGGGGGGAAAAAACTGCAAAAATGTAAAAAACAGTTGTAATTTCATGAGAATAAAGTCAAAATATTAAAGAAAAAAGTTGGAATCTAACAACAAAAACTCTTTTTATGAAAATAAACTAATAATATGGAAAAAATAATGTCATTTTAGTAGCATAAAGTTGAAATATAAAAAAATATATACTTTTTAAAGTCATAATGTTATGATATGGAAAATGAGGTTGGAGAAAAATGTATAATACTATGGGAATAAAGTCATAATATTTCAAAAGAAAATGTACAAAGATTATATAAAGAAGAAAGTTGAAATCTTTGGAAAATTTCAAAAACAGTAGAAATGAAAAGAACAGCTGTAACTTAAAAAAAAGATGTAATCTAAATAGAAAAAGTCATAATTTTCCGAGAATTAAGTCGTAATATTACACGGAAACATAACATCATTTTAGGAGAATTAAGTTGAAATATGGACAATTTTTTAAAGTCGGCCTTACATTTGCAACACTGGCAATGAAATCATCTACGGTGCAAAAGCTGTCTAATAAAAGTCATTTGTGGTGTTTTCATGCAACATTCTGCTGGAAAACAATTGTTTTTATTGTTGTTATTTAAAAAAATAAAAAAACATGCATGGTTACACATGGGACAGCAAGGTCGTCCAAGGAGGATGCTTATTAGCCCTCCCCGGGACACCAAGGCCTTGGCTCGTATCTGCAAGGTCGTGCACAGGTTGTCCTCCTCCTCCTTCTAATGTATCACATCTCCTCTTAATACTCCTCACCCTGCACGTCTTATTTTGTTTGGATTGTGTACACTGTACGGGATTAATATGAAGAACAGGATTAAGCAGGCATCAGGAAGCCAATTAAAAGTAGCACTCGATCTGCATTAGAGGACGGGGCGCCGACGTGTGCGATCCATGCCTCCTGTTCATTCGTCACCTCCGTGCCTCCCGTTTGCGTGACGCTCGCCTCCCTCTCTGACCTCTGGCTCACTTTTGTGCGCTTTTTGGGCGCCGCCACCAAAAAATAAGCAACCTTGTAACTTCTACAACATAAAGGGTTCAGATGAGGGGCAACAACAACAAGAGAACATTTTTTTGCAGGCGTGTGTGTCAATGTAATCCTCGGTAATCTGTCAGTCCAGACCTCGGTGGCACACAGGCAAAAGCAAGCGAGTTAGCATTGGTGGCGCAGCGTAAAAAGACTTATAATCACCTTTCAGCACAATGTTTGCTAACAATACCAAAGGACAGGGAGTGCTAGGATGGTGGGGGTCATGGAAGAATAGAAAGAGGAACAACAGCGTGAGGGGACACTGAAGGGTTACAGAGTTGCTGTTTCACAAAGGGTGGCGTGGATGTGGGGTGGGGGGGGGCGTGGATTGGCCCCGGCGTGTGTGTCTTCAGTGTTGAGACAAATTAACAAGACCAGTTCACTTGCCTCCACCGCTTTCATCCTCTGCTGCCACTGATGTACAAAGACACTGGTCTATGGAGGCAGACTTATCTGGAGGCAACAGCAGCGCTCAGCGCGCGCGCGTGTGTGTGTGTGTGTGTGTGTGTGTGTGTATGGCCTGAGTGTTGTGCCATACGAGTGTGTGACACATGTCGAAGTGGCTGATGAGGTTTTAAAGCCTGTGCTGCTGGGAATTTACTCGGATTCTGCACAAAAAAGTGATGCAACGTAGAGTGGAAGCACCAAATGACCAACTACCCAGCTGGTGGCCCGCGGGCCAAATCCTGCCCGTGGATGACGTCGGACCCGCAGCGATTTCAGCTCAAAACTTGGGAGTGACTTGCATTTTTGCAGAGCGAGTCACACGGTCCGTCTTCGACTCGTACTGTTGCAGCAGGTTCTTGATGAAAGCCAGCAGAGCACGTCTGCCATATCGAGGATCTCTGACTGCCGTTTTGGCAGCAGGTTCTTAAAAACAGAAGAGCACTCCTGCCATATAAAAGATCTTTGACTAGCCTTTTTACAGTGGGGTTTTAAAAAACAGCAAGCGCTCTTGTCGTTTAGAGGATCTTTGACAAGTTTGTGCAGCATGTCTTTGAAGACAGAAGAGTGCTCCTGTCATATAAAAGATCTTTGACTAGCGTTTTTGCACTTGACCCTTAAAGAGAAGAGCGCTCCTGTCATATAAAAGATCTTTGACTAATGTTTTTACAGTAGCTTCTTAAAACAGCAGAGCGATCCTGTCACATAGAGGATCTTTGACCCACGTTTTTGCACTTGACCCTTAAAGAGAAGGGCGCTCCCATCATATAGAGGATCTTTGACTAATATCTTTATAATAGGTCCTTAAAAACAGCGGAGTGATCCTGTCGTATAGAGGATCTTTGACTCACGTTTTTGCATTTGACCCTTAAAGAGAAGCGTGTTCCTGTCATATAGAAGATCTTTGACTAGCGTTTTTGCAGTAGCTTCTTAAAAACAGCAGAACGATCCTGTCATTTCGAGAACCTTTGCCTCATGATTTTGCACTTGACCCTTCAAAAGAAGAGCACTTCTGTCATATAGAGGATCTCTGAGTACCGATTTTGCAGTAGGTCCTTAAAAACAGCAGAGAAACCATGTCATCTAGAGGATCTTTGAATACTGTTTTTGCATTAGGTTCTTCAAATCAGAGTGCTCCTGTCACATAGAGGATCTTTGACGTAACGTATTTGCAGTAGGTCCTTAAAAACAGCAGAACGGTCCTGTAACATACAGGATCTTAGATTCACATTTTTGCACTTGATCCTAAAAGAGAAGAGCGCTCCTGTCAAAAGGAGGATCTTTGAGTAGTGTTTTTGCAGTAGGTCCTTAAAAACAGCAGAGTGCTGCTGTCATATACTGTTCAGCGGGGGTGTCCTAATTATAGCCCGGGGGTCATTTTCAGCCCACAGCTTGTTTTTTATTGACCCTTGGCATAATGTCAAAATAAAATACATGCATTATGAATGAGCTTATATGATTAGAAATGATACTCTATATACTGTACGTCGTCTTGGGGAACAGTCTCACATTGTAATTCTGCGTTCATCGGAAGATGGCCAGCTCTGTCACCCACAAGCACCCCCCACGTCTCCTGGGAAGGCGAGACAGAGGATATGCTGTTCAAATAAGGACAAAAATATGATGCCAAACCACGTCTTGCAGTTGCGTTTCCAACGCGCTCAGATGCTCAAGAACCTCCGGAGACAATTCCAGCTAATCAGCGCCGCTATTTTGCCGTTTGTCATCTCGCCCGGCCCGATTCCTCAAACAGTCCTTGCTTTAAAACGCACCTTGACAGCTCTAATGGTTTTGTGAACTCAATCATGAAAACGCTTACTGGCTCGCGCAAGATGTTTAATATGCAGATGACATGCTAATGAGGCGCACTGCTGCTTCCCGTGGCATGAGAGTGACGTGCGGACGACTGCTGTTGTCAATACTATGAAACAGCTGCATGCCTTATTTAGCTTGTCTCTTAAGGAACGACATGTAAACACTGAAATACTCTTTCACACCCAAGAAGACAGCAGCTGATCAATACCAAGACACGTTCACAGATTAATCCAATATTAACATCAGGCCTTTAAAAATACATCCTAAAACACTAACATTGTCTTAACATTGCTTTGCTGTCTTTTAATATTTCATCCTTGTATTTAATTGTTAAAGCTTTTATTTTGAGAAATTATTTAATACGCCAAAAAGCATTTCATTGTCGTGATCGTCCGAGTGTGCTTGGATTCGGTGGTCTTTCCCCGTCAACTCAAACAATATTTAAGGCTTTTTACATCAAGATGTTTTATTTACAACACAACGAAGCTGTGCCAATTATCAACCATCCTAGCGCTTCCTCCTGGCAGCAAGACCAGCCTTCCTTCCCTTCTACTGTCAATGCTATCTAAAGATAAAGTACAAATATATATTTATACACCGCGAGTCCATCATCAAGCGGTGCGTTTTAACGAAGCAGTCGTCTGGTGATCACCAATCAACGGACTGATGAGCAATCACACACAGAACTCAGCAGTGGTGCACAAAACTTTACAGAAAATATGCAAATTTGAATCAAACTTACAAGATGTGATACATTCACAACCTGACTAGTTTTACTTGACATGAAAAATTCAATCTAAATAAAGTTATTACATACTTAACCTCCGTGTGACAGGTGCACACTTCCAATTTCGCGGCTTCACTCTATCAAGGTTTTTCCAAACTGTATTAATTCATAAATCATGCTGGTTTGTGGTTGACAACGGCCTATTAAAAGTCAACTTTATGCATATTTAAGTCAATCTTACATGTCCCTAAATATAGCATTTTCAAGCCTAAAAATGGCTAAATGAAGTAAAGTATGTACACATACTGTATAAGGCATTCGGAAGATGCATTCAAAGACAACAAGTCAGTGTTTTGCAAGTCTCAAGCGGGTCTCAAGTCTTTCATCTCAAATCTCGAGTCAAGTCAAGTCAAGACAAGACAGGTCGAGTCCAGCCCGAAGTCACAGGCTGGAAATTGTCAGGTCCTTACAAGCACTGTTTAGTGTCTCCCAAACAAAATGCCATTTTAGAGGAAAACTGCACTTTTTGAATTTTGCCCATCATCCACAAGCCTTATGTGGGACATGAACACACACTGTATGTCTTTTTCTTTTCTGTGCGTTCTAAAGATATTAAAAAGGATTTCAAAAAAGACTTGGCTAAGAATGCACATAATGACAAACATTTATTTCGCCTATAAAGCCTTCCGGAAAAAAAATCCCAAAAGCACCAACAAGGCTCCAGCTACAGCGACATTGTTATTCGTATTATTAACGTTGTTACGCAGATCAAACTGCGTTACTGGCGTATTGACACCTTGCCACACCCCAGGGGCTAGCTGCTGCTACTGCTGCTGTGTTTTTGTTTGAAGCATTACATTTAAAAGGACCAAAATCTGGTAAAATACTGTAAGTGTTACATGTTATCATGAACGTACCCGTTACTACATGGTCACAGCATCTAAATAAAACCATGAAACCTTATTGGAGGTTTTTGGAGGTGTTCTAATAACGGTCTTTGTAGGTGGCGTAGGTGTGTCCCGTTACGGGCAGTGATGAGCTGTCTCTTTTTACCTGTTTTTACATCTTTAGAACACACAGCAAAGAAAAGACGTGTGTATTCATGTCTCACATAAGGATTGTGGTTGATACATCTTACATTTGACAATTGTGACTCGAGTCCTAGTCGCGTGACTCTGATATGTAGTATTGTACACTTGTCACCAGATGTCAGTAATGTTACTGTAATGTTGGGTGAGACACACAAGCACCAGACTTGATCGCTGGAACAGCAGGCTTTTATTGCATGTGTGAATGATCTCACGACAGGCACAATAATCCCTAACACAGGCTGCTGTGGTGACTGTAACCCACGCCAAGCTAAAACTCAACTGTGAACACCCGACGTCACCTCCCCACTCAGCTCCCTGAGGGAACACATTTTACGGCAACACACATGAGCATGTGTCTTATTTATGTCTTAAATGTCTTATTTACTTTATTATTTATTATGTCTATTAAATTGGGTGATAGGCGTGTAAAGGTGACTTACTATAGGGGTGTTATTTCATTTCTACAGGGCTCTAATAATGTTAAAAACCATATTTAGAAGGTCGTAAACAGGTTTTCTATGCTCTAACTACAAAAATATTCATAAATAAGGAATCCTACTTTGCATAAATTCACTTATCACGGTGAGCGTTGAAGATGACGGCCTGATGGAGCCGGCAGTACCACATCATCTGCAAAAAGAAGAGACCAAATCCTGCAGCCCCCAGACCGGATCCCCTGATCGTCCTGGCTGCACCTAGAAATTCTGTCCATAAAAGTAAAACTGATTCGGTAAGAAAGAGCAGCAATGTTCCCTCTAAGCTGTGTGCGTACGCAGTGGCGCACCGCTCTCGTGTTCTCGTAATTGAAGGGAACACATAAGAAATAAACACTTTCTGTACCATTTTGCAAAGCAATTCAGTGAGTGACACGGGAACAACAAGCAGTAACAACGCATCACACGATGATGAACACTGTCCAGCCAGTGAGAAAATCCTGTTTGCAGCCAATCAATTCATTAACAGTGCAGTACACGTTTTAGTAAGAGAGCTCAATTCTGCTTCCTAGGGTGAAACTACTACTAAAACTACTACAAAACTACTACTAAAAAAAAATGGTTCTTTTAAGGTGGACTGGCTGTCGGAGTATGTGCACACAGAAGAACAAGAGGTGAAACTGGGTGAGACTTTTTCATTTTTGAAAGAGAAAGGGCTGCTTTATAAAACATGCTGCAAAGCCAAAGTAGCAAGCCAGTTTTCGAAGTGAAAAATATGGGTAACACTGTACAAAATTACTGTAGTTCATGAGGAACAAACCTACCTAACCCTAATTAGTAACACTAACACTAATTAGTTACTCATTAGTTTCTCATTAGTTCCTCGGCACCTAGTCTAAAATTATGTGCCTTAGTCATTAGTTCATCATTAGTTCCTCGGTAACTAGTCTAAATTCATGTGCCTTAGTCATTAGTTTCTCATTAGTTCCTCGGCATCTAGTCTAAATTTATGTGCCTTAGTCATTAGTTTCTCATTAGTTCCTCGGCACCTAGTCTAAATTTATGTGCCTTAGTCATTAGTTCATCATTAGTTCCTCGGTAACTAGTCTAAATTCATGTGCCTTAGTCATTAGTTTCTCATTAGTTCCTCGGTAAATAGTCTAAATTTATGTGCCTTAGTCATTAGTTTCTCATTAGTTCCTCGGCATCTAGTCTAAATTTATGTGCCTTAGTCATTAGTTTCTCATTAGTTCCTCGGCACCTAGTCTAAATTTATGTGCCTTAGTCATTAGTTCATCATTAGTTCCTCGGTAACTAGTCTAAATTCATGTGCCTTAGTCATTAGTTTCTCATTAGTTCCTCGGTAAATAGTCTAAATTTATGTGCCTTAGTCATTAGTTTCTCATTAGTTCCTCGGCATCTAGTCTAAATTTATGTGCCTTAGTCATTAGTTTCTCATTAGTTCCTCGGCACCTAGTCTAAATTTATGTGCCTTAGTCATTAGTTCATCATTAGTTCCTCGGTAACTAGTCTAAATTCATATGTCTTAGTCATTAGTTTCTCATTAGTTCCTCGGCACCTAGTCTAAATTTATGTGCCTTAGTCATTAGTTCCTCATTAGTTCTTCATTAGTTCCTCGGTAACTACGGTATTTTTGTGTACCTTATTGTAAAGTGTGACCAAAATGTGGCCTGAATGTGTGGCGTGACTGTGCATGTTTTACTGCTGTGCTTGTATTTTGATGGCGTACCGGATAAAGGAAGTGTTACGCCAAGTTTGCGTTGCTGAAGGGACTGGAAGGTCGGTTTAGAGTTAATTAAAAAGCATACACAACAAATATGACATCAATTTCAGCCAGGTTGAAATAGTGCTGCTTTAAAAGAGAAAGTGAAAGTCAAACAAGGAAATTAAAGTATACCTAATAAACAATATAAATGGTAAACGAAAAGATAAGAAATGGAAAAGGAAATGATAAAGTGGGGTTTTCTACAAAATTCAGTCAGAATGGAAGTTCTCAGGGTTGTCAGGTTTTGGATAGGTGCGATACAGTCAGCCCCCACAAACTCACAAATAAGCTCCTCACACTTGGCCTGTCTCCCTCCCTCTGTAACTGGGTGTTTAACTTTCTCACAGGCAGGCCCCAGTCAGTCAGAGTCCACAACCGCACATCCAGCTCAAGAATTGTGAGCACTGGGACCCCACAGGGGTGTGTGCTGAGTCCACTCCTCTACACGCTCTTCACCTACGATTGCGTGGCCTCCCAGAACAACACCAGCATCATTAAATTTGCGGATGACACTACAGTCATCGGACTGATCACTGGTGGTGTTGAAACATCATACAGAAGAGAGGTGGCGGACCTCATAGCTTGGTGTCGTGATAACAATCTCCTTCTCAATACAGATAAGACTAAAGAGATGATCATCGACCCAAGAACAAGGGAAAAGGAGCCGCATAAACCCCTGTTTATTGATGAGACTGAGGTGGAGAGGGTGAAAACCTTCAAGTTCCTTGGCACACACATCAGCGAGGACCTCACCTGGTCTCACAACACCCAACAAATTCTGAAGAAGTCCCAAAGGAGACTGTACTTCCTGAGAAGACTGAGGAAATTTGGCATGTCCACCACAATCCTGAGTTGCTTCTACAGATGCACCATCGAAAATGTCCTTACCGCCTCCATCACTGTTTGGTACGGTAACTGTACAACACGTGATAGGAAGGCACTCCAGCGGGTGATCAAGACCTCACAGAACATTGTTGGGGCAGCCCTCCCCTCACTGCAAGACATTTATACATCTAGAGTCCTACGCAGAACACACAACCTCATCAAGGACAGCACACATCCACAACACTCATTATTCACACTCCTACCATCAGGCAGACGCTACAGGAGTTTGAAGTCCAGGACCACAAGGCTGGCAAACAGCTTTTACCCACAGGCCATCAGGCTTCTCAATGAAGCACTCAGACACGCCACACGCAACACACACTCATAGCACTTTATTTATTTATTTATTTATTTGTATTATTTACTTGCATTAATGTCTCTTCTGTTGTTGTTGCTTAATTTCTTGGTATTTATGTATATGTGTTTATGTTTCTTATGTTCTTATTCTTTCTTGTGTTTTTCTTTCTTTTCCTTGGGAGAATGAACAGAATAAGATTTTCATTGCATGGTATAACTGCTGTTTTACCATGCACATGACAATAAAACTCTCTTGAATCTTGAATCTTGAATACTACAGTGTGCACATCTGATGCCGCTCACAGTATGCTCAGATACTTGAAAAATTAGGGGGAACATTGGGACAGGACAACCCTGGCGGAGTCCAACCCTCCCTGGAAAAGATTCCCACCTACTTCCAGCAATGCGGACCAAGCTCTGAATTAGGAATTAGGTGGTCCGGTAGCCCATACTCCCAGAGTACTCCCCACAGGATTCCTCGAGGAACATGGTCGACTGCGGGCAAATTGCCATGGACCCTCAAGGACCCTGCCGAGAGTTTAGAACTTAATTAGACTATATCATATTTTTGTTGAGGAAAACAGTCGTGATGTTGTTCATTCATAATTAAGTATTAACTATTTCTTGGTTTACAATTGAAGTTATGCACTTTTTTACACAGTATTATATCAGATAGTGATGCGTTTTTTTTTCCTTTGTTTTTTTCCAACCAAAAAGGTTTTTCTCTGGTTATGGGATACTGGAAAAATATTCAACTGGTTGAGAAAAGGTTGAGAACCCCTGCTTTATGTAACAGTAGTGCTCTGTTGTTTTTAAGAACAAACAGTGGCTGTTTGTAGCTCCTGTGTGCTCCTGTCATACAGAGGATCTGTGACTAGCTTGCTGTGTAAAAACTCCTCTCAGACATTGAGAAAGACCTTATTTGCTTGGCCACCTGGCTCGCAATTGACATTCCGTAAAGAGGGACTCATCCCTAATTAGGTTGGCTCACACATTCCGAGATGCAGCCAATCAATGGGCCGCTAATGGGCTGCCAGTCAAACGACAAGTCATGGGACAGGTCAGGGACGGCGCAGGAACGGCCTTTGTTTCTCTCGGCGCCACCGGACCAAATGGGCCCAATAGCGTCGCGGTGGCTGCAGGCGGGCAATTAAAGAAGATGATGAGATCCAATCGGAGGACGCCTCTCTTAATGAGCGTCCTTTCTTAATTGCGTGACTTGGTCAACTTTTCTTTGGGTAGAAGTTTGTGAGCTAAAGCTGAGCGGCGGTGACGAGGACACAACCGTCCCAGAAAAAAGGGGACGGATGCTCTTTTAGCGAGAGGCCGACAGCCTTTAGTGTTTCTGCTGTCATTCTGGGAAAAGCAGATGAAAACGGCGAGTAGCGGATCAAAGGGAGCTTTGTGTCACTTTCGGAAACTAAGCTCCTTGTTGAGTTGGCCATTTGTTTTTGCGCGCAAAACTGACGTCCGGCTGTTGACATTTACTGAAAATTTCTCCTCACTTTGACACCTACTCGATGTTATTGGCGAGTGGAAATCCCCCGGTGATTCCCCGTCTTTGACGTTGACAAGCCGCTATATAATTCATGACCCATAGCAGGTGGATGTCATGAATTATTCACTCTCGAGCACAACGAATGGCAAATACAGCTGCGATGATTGCATGAGTAATACGGTGTAACGGTGCATGCGCACTCCTGATCAAAATTTTAAGACAAGTTGAAAAATGGCAAGAATGTACATTTTGCTAAGTAGAGCTTCAAAGTGCAAAAAGAAGAAACGAGAGTGAGAGAAAAACCTTTTTTGATGAAGCAGTTTATTGCAACCAAGCATTGTATTGAAATAGGCTGATAAAAAGTTTAAGAGCGCAGCCTTTAAAAGCAAAAATTGTGGACTGAATGTGGTTTAGTGTCTCTTGATGGCAAAGGCAAAAAAGCTTTCTCTCTTCGAGCGTGGTGGGATTGTAGAGCTGCATAAGCAAGGCCTCTCGCAGTCATTTGAAACCTCTTCAAAGATCCTGAGGATTATGGAACAAAAAAGTCAAGTGGTAAACCCCAAAAAAATGTCACCGGTCCTGAAACGGAGGATCCCATTGGCTGTCCATCAAAACAAGGGACCATCCTCGGCCCAAATGAGGTTGTTACTGGTGCCGATTGCAGTCCAAGGACCATCAGACGCCATCTGCCAGAGAAGGCTTTTCAGAAGAAAAAAGGTCTTTAAAGGCCTCCTTCAAAGCGGCAAAATTGGCTGTTGGGAATTTGCAGGAGAGCACCAAACATGGGACATTGAAAGGTGGAAGAAAGTTTTATTCTAACATTGATGGTCCTGACGGCTTCCAACATTACTGGCATGACAAGGAGATCCCACCTGAGATTACAGAGGTTTGTTTTTCCTTGTTTTTGGTTGTGATTGTGATTTTTATTTAAGTGCAATTTTTGCTAAAAGAGACTGAGAGTCCATTTTATTTTCAATGGTTTTTTTGTTGAATTTATTATCTTATTTTTTTTTATTTAAAAGCTCTTGACATTCCAATTACAATGTGAAATACGCTTGAGAAATTATTATTTAATCAGCTTATCATTATTATGCCATGTATTATCAGTACATTCGTGAAAAAAAGGTCTCAAAACAATTTTGACAATCATATCGTTTATCTGCAATAATTTGTAGGACAATTATCGTCCATCAAAATTTGTTATCGTGACAGGCCTATACTTCTGCCTTTCTATTAGACATCATGGGTTCAATTCCCGACCAGGGCCCCTACACCCAGCCATTGGAGATGTCCTATCCCAAGCTTTGATAATCCGGTGTAAAAAAAAAAAAAAACAACCGTAAAACCGGGGTATGCACCAAGCGTGATTTTGGTGTTCCCTTACCACTAATTAACCACTAATTAGCAAGCACACATTCTGTGATTCACAAGTGGAATTGTCTGTTTTGTTTCTTCGTAGTGGCAGCAGACCTCATGAAGAATTCTCCTCTGAAAATGACAAGACGCCAGCTCGTAATAATTGAGACTCACTCGTGAACCCGGTGGCACATTAAAGCGACGCATTATCATTTTTCTGAAAAAGAGCAGGTGGGGCCCAGACGTAAACGATGCCATAAAAGAGTATTATAATTTCCTTGATTTCCGTTCCCCCCTTTCGGATCAGTCGGTCAGCAAACAGTGGAGTTGAGCGAGCGAAGAGAAGAGAAGAGAAGCAAAGTGCTGATGGAAGAAGAAAAAAAGCGTCCCTGCAGCATTCGAGAGTCGTAGAGTGGATTATTACCTTCACACACAAGTGATGTGATCAAGAAGTAGAGAGTTTCTACAGTGAAAATGAAGACATAAACAGTCAAAGAAGATAATGGTGCAGGGATTTGAGCGGTATTAACTTAACAATATGTTTTTATTTACTTACAGTATTATTGCAGCTGCAGACGTTTTATCGTATATTTGCTCTGAGACTCCCTCTCACATTTATTGATAAACATGCTGGAAATGATCAGAATTAATAATTAATCAACAATTAATTTTAACAATGAATTATTTGTATAGTCAGAATATGAGCATCTCCCGGTTTTTCAAAGGGGTTATTGGTGTTTACATGGCCGTGCGCAGCCGGGTTATTGCTAACATTCCAGCTATGATCGCGTTATTTGACTGCATGTAAACGTACTGAGTGACATTGCTCCGGCGGGGAATGAACTAAATAAAGGTCAACTTAAATGAAGGGCACGTGTGTGTAATCAGGAAATTAAAAGCAGCACACAGGACCGGGCAACACAGGAGACACTACAAAATAAAAGCATGAAACAGGAACAGAGGCATAATAATGGAAAATAGACAAACTGACACGCAAATTAAACACAGAAGGGTGACAATGACTTTTAAAGTAACATTTTGTCTTTAATAGTTTAACTTTATGCTACTAAAATGACATTTTTCCCTAATGTTATTGTCACGCTCAATGGTGACAGGTCTGTTCCCTTTTAGTTGGTCTTCATTATGCTGTTTTACTATATTATGTTGTATATTGTATATTGTATATCCACGGCACCTGTCCCGTTTTGTGCGCTGCCGCCTACAGTTCTTGTTTTTTCCCCTGTTTGGACTCCTTACTAAACTGCTCTCACTGCTGGAACTCTGCTGTGTCTGCGTCCTGGGATTCATCCACATCGCCTTTCCCGGCGTGACACTTATAAGTTTATTCTTGTAAAATTATGACTTTTTCTCTTTAGACTACAACTTCTTTCTTTAATACTTTGACTTTATTCTTGTAAAAGTCCAGCTGTTTTTTCCCCCCCCAACTATTTCAAATGAATTTTTTTCTTCTAGTAATTATGACAACCAAATTGTCCAAAAAATACAACTTTATGAGTTATGTTGGTTTGGCAAATTAAAAAATGTTTCTGTACTATTTCAACTTTATGCTACTCAAATGATGTAATTTTGCCTCATAATACGACAACATTATTCTTGTAAAATTACAACTTTGTTCATATTTTGAATTTATTCAAAAATAATTATTGCAGATTTTTAAATTTGTTATGTTTTTCTTTTAGTTTTCTTTTTAAATTTTATTTTTTGAATGTGCCAAGGGCCAAAAAAAAAAGACAGCTGTCTTTTTTTCTTTAATATTTCAACTTGATGCTATTTTTTCTTCTTAATAATGATGTTGTTCTTGTACAATTAGGAATTTTTCGATTACAACTTTTTTCTCTGTTTATTCTTGTAAAATTACTACTGATTCTCCCATGTTTGTTGTTTTTTTTTATTTTTCGTGTGCCCTGGTCTCGGGCCTGACCACTTACTCGATTAATCGAAACAAGCTTCAGATTAATCAAGTAAAAAAATAATCATTAGTTGCAGCCCTGCTACAATCGATTCACTTTGCTATTACGCATCTTTGTCCTTTTTTCCCCTTTGTAGAAAATGTTAACCCTGTACTTAAACACAGGACGTCCAAATTGCTGAGACATGGAGAAGGGGGAGGATTAAATAAGATCTGCTTCTTTATCCTGCTCCTTTTCCAGACATGCTGAATTGTGTAAACATGTGATGTACTTTCATGTCATTTTGTGAAGCATCTTTGAAAGAAAGTGAAACTATTACCAGAAAACAACTAGAGGCGGGTCCGCTTCGATTAACGTAAGTGACCTGGACTAGCTGTGGCAACGGCAGAGCCAGCGTAGCATCCCAAGCATTTCTTTTAAAGCTATTTTATTTTAAGGTCAAACGGCGACATATTGTTGTGTAACTCACAGAGGTATTATTGCAAAGTATGACTGGGTCGGTCGCAAATTCCCCAAGTTTCCTTTGGCTGACTGTGGTTCTTGCCTTACATTTCTCAAGCAGCTTGAATTCGTGTCATCATCTTCTCATTTCATCATCACATCCCCGCCTTTGATCAGCAATATTTGCCCTTTTGCATACCATTTTTTTTTTGCTGCTTGATGAAGCAAAAAAAAAAAAGTCTTGTAATTGCGTCAAAGATTGAAATCAACATGATATGTAAAAATGAAGGCGAATAAAACATCTGCTTGTGTGTGTTTTAATTTCATGCCTTGCGGGTGTGTGGGTTAATAGCATTTACTGGTAATTTACAGGGGAAAAGATTAGCGCCGTGCAGAAATGTGTTTTCTCCAATCCTTCAAAAATATTGAGTAGCCATACAGATGCAGCCTGGATAAAATATCCCCGGATGGGCTAGGGAAGATCCACACAGGTTCATGCGAGCCGTGGTAATCGGAGTAGGAGCGGTGGCCGTTCCTGCCATTGTCATGAGCCAGGCTGCACTGCGCTGAGCTTGCACTGGGGATTAACATATATACAATATATGTATAATATAAGACCCTATGGCTTCCATCGGGTCAATAGGGTGGGCAAGGCAGGCAGGGAAAAAGTCTCCGGACTGTTGACGGGCTAGCTGGCTCATAATGATGAGGCTAATAGAAGCAAATCTTTGTCTTCTTTATTCACATCTAATCAGCTGCGTTCCCCTTGTAGGCCATTTGTCCTTGCATTAACGAGGGAGCTGCTAATACCTCTGGTGACAGGCTCCATATCTTCATCCTGGTTATCATACCTTGACATCCCTCCGTCTCCTGCCGGGATATTTTAAATAAACAGCAAAGTAAGGCACACAACTTGAACACGGTATGACTTCATCACGTCGCTGATGACCAGAAAGACCAGTTTGTGTTGCCCATCATCTGATACGCTTAAAAGTCTAATAATCACGCATTTGCTGGTTAGAGCGCAGCCGTAAATCAACGCAATGGCCGTGATCCATGGCAGCGAGGGAAATTGCATTTGAAGTAAGTTTTACATATCCATCGACGTTAAGATGATGCAACGCTGGACTCTACCCCGCCGATGCCAAACAACTCACAGAGGCCCTGTTGTTTTTTTCACGCAGCGTGACTTTATAAAGTTCATCATCATGTCACGGTCAGAGTCTTCTCATTTTTGACTGGTTGCCAGGGATGAAAAGGGCGGGTCACACCATGGTGAGGTTGAGAGCCTGGAATACTGCCGGTACTGACGTACAGTAGCGCTCAGAAGTTTACATACCTTCATTACGGGCTTGCATGCTGTCAATTAGAACCACTCTTTTTACAGGTTGGAATACCTACACTGAAAACAACAATAATAGCACTCAGTCAGAAGTTTACATACATTATAAATGGAAAATGTTCGTAGTTAGAGCACAGAAAACCTGTACACACCCTTCTAAATATGGTTCTTAACATTATTAGAGCCCTCTAGACATAAAATAACACCCCTATAGTTGCCTTTACACTCCTATTTCCCAGTAGAGTAAGACATAAATAGGACTTGTGTTCGTGTGTGTTGCTGCACATGTGTGCTGCTAGGGGAGCTGAGTGGTACGCAGACAGGAAGTGACGTCGGGGGTTCAGAGTTGTGGTTACGGCCGCAACAGTAGCCCATGTTAGAGATTATTTCGCCTGTTGTGAGATCATTCAAAACTGCAATAAATGTCTGTTGTCAAGTCTGGTGCTTGTGTGTCTCATGGAACAATACAGTAATATTACTGACACCTAGTGACCAGTGTAGAATATTACATATCATGACAATGTCTTTGGATGAGTCTTCTGAATTCCTTATATATATTTTTTTACTTTAGTTCATTTAGCCATTTTTATGCTTCAAAATGCTTAATTTTTGCTTAATTAATATTCAAAGTTTGCTTAAATATGTTTATTTTTTACTAATAACAGGCAATATTCAACCACAAAACAGCATGATTTATCAATTGATATATTTCTTAAAACCGTGATCGAGTGAACACGCAAAATTCAAAGCACGAAGCGACAAGGGATGACTTAATACCATTATTAAGTCACACTTTTTTTAACAGTTTGGCTGGTCCTCTGACTTAATGTAAGGTGTGACTTATATAACAATATGTATTACATTAATTATATATAAGTCTATAGTATAAACTTACATATTTATGCACACTTACATAGATTGACTTATATAACAATATACTGTATATGTAGACTAGCTATACAGTACATAGTATATACACACACATATATGTTATATTATATATATAATCTAAAATTACATATATAATATATCATTTTATAATATACAATTATTTATAATATTGTTTTAGCTAGGGGCTGCAGTAATTCACTGAGTTGAGCTTATGACGCAGTTAGGCACAGTTTGAACGGAACACTTTCTTATACGTTTCTGCCTTGGAGACTATGTGTCTGTAAGTAATGTGCAACTATAATGATATGATACCTGTGTGGATGGAGTCATGTGGTATTTTAGACAGCAGT
Source organism: Dunckerocampus dactyliophorus (assembly GCF_027744805.1). NCBI lineage: Eukaryota > Metazoa > Chordata > Actinopteri > Syngnathiformes > Syngnathidae > Dunckerocampus > Dunckerocampus dactyliophorus. The sequence goes on along the minus strand of NC_072831.1, from coordinate 28,344,116 downwards.
GCTGTCTAGTTAAGACACTAATTACGTCTAGCTTGGAGATTGTAGCTGCTGCGTCAGTCACTGACAAACTAAATACACACGTATGATTTTCAGTCTATTTTCATTCATTTCAGATTACAAAAATGAAATTTTGGCGTTAAAATATGTCTGTGTGATACGTTTCTACACATTGGGATGCATCCAGGCGTCAGGTCACGCATTAATAGAGTCTTCTTTGCAAAAGCACTTTGGCGACAAAGACAAGGAAAAACTCCCTCTAACTGTATTTATGAGGTTGTTTGCTGACCTAAGAACCTGAGCTTGGCTGGTTCTTTCAGGCGCTCGAGTAGACAAAGGGGAAACTCAAAGGAAAAAGGCGAATGAGGTGAGCTTGTGCAGACTGTAAATCCTCATGGCTTTTTCAATCCTTTGGTCTCGTCAACAAAATCGACACGGTGACAATGAAGAAAAACATTCAGTCTTGCTGTCACTGACGTTTTGTGTGCCGACTGTTTGTGTTTCTCCTTTACAGCCTAACATTTCTTTATGTTTAAAGTCGATGTCCCCGTCAAGAGCACTGACGCCACAAATCTATATTGCGGTCACCCTTTTGTTTCACTTCATCACTATCTTACGCCAAAATGACTCTCATTTTTGTGTCTTTTGTCACCTGTAAATATTTTGCCTTTGCTTTTCCTCACGGCTCGGACAATTTCAGAGTCATATCTGAAGTGCTTATTTAGGATATTGTGCCAGCTGTGTGAAAGGCAATTCTCCCTTTACTGCAGAATCCTTACCTGGCTAGTTTGCACTCTTGATTGTCTGGCGACTCGAAATTCCAATTCTTATCATCATTATATATGCGAGAACAACGCTGAAAACCCACAGCATTTCCGTGTGTGGAATTAAATTATGGAACGGATTGAGTAAAGAACTCAAACAATGTACAGAGATGAGCAAATTCAAAAAACAATACAAGCAGTTGATGTTTGCTAAATACAAGGCAGAAGAGTCCTGATTGTTCTGTCAGGTTTGTTATTTTATTTTATTTTTATTTTTTATTTTATTTTATTTTTTTTTTATTTTTTTTATTTAATTAAATTTTATTTTGTATTTATTTATTTTTATTTTTTTTTATAATTTTCTTTGTTGTGTTTAAAAAAAAAAAAAGGAAAGTAAAAAAAAAGAAAGGAAAAAAAAAAAAGCTTTGTTCTTATTTATTTATTTATTTAGTATTGTCATCATTATTATCATTATTATGAATGTTCTTTCTTTTTTGGGGGGGAGGGCTATCTCACCGTTATCTATTATGTGTTATCCTGACTATCACTGAAAACATGACATGGAATCCAGGAAGTGAACTACATGTACTGTACTAGATGTAGAAAGGATGGGGGGTAGGATTAAATAAGCTTTGCTTCTTCCTACTCCTTTTGGACATGTGGAACTGTGAAAGGATGATTCATGAGATGTATTCCATTGTAACCTTCATGTTCAAATAAACTAAACTAAACCAAAAAGTATTTCTTGCGGTATTCTAGGCCAACTTTGTGAAAGACAACGATGTGAATCACTATATCGGCAATGCTCCCTTTTGTGCAGAATTCCTACCTGGATATTTTTCCCTCGGTTGTCATGTGTTGCAAAATTTGAATTATAATCAAGCACAGTGTGAAACACTACACTACCGATGCTTGACATTTTGCCTTTTTTCTTGACCAAAGTAGGGATGCTCTGATCAGGGTTTTATGCTATCGATTCCAATACTGATCCATGAGTTCTGTACTGAGTACTGACTCCACTCATCCATGGGTGAGATCGGCCGATACCGATCACATGGATTAACTGTACATTTTTCAATTTATTCCTGATGAGTGTTATTGGCCAGGGTCGCTATTAGACAATTCCAAGGACCCTGTCACGTTCCGCACGACAGGAGCGAGTGCTCTTATTTTGGCGGGCTGTACTTCATGCTGGGAGGAAGTGGCAGCCGCTTAACTCCTGGTTGCCGCGCAGCTGCGGACAATTACTAGTGGCTGTTAAAAGGCTATTGTTGTTCATTGTTGATTTTGCTGTTGTTCCTCGTCTCCGTATCGGTGCTGTCACCTGAAAGGTACTGACTTGGACCTGAAACCCTGTATTCACGGAGCCTTTTCCTCTGTTGCCTTTTGTTTATTTCTGCACCTGTGCAATTAAAATACTTTGATTTATTTAATTTTATTTGGGTCAAGCTTCCGACAGCTCCAGCCCAACCGTAACAGGCCCCTGGCAAATAGGTAACGTTCATTAAACAACATCACACAAATAGTGATTGAAGGAGAAGACATAATTAGTATAATGACAACAACAGACACTTGAAAAAGTTAGCACGTACCTGATGGACGTCATATCCACTTCCCTGTGGGACAAAAATGAGCTCCACACTAACCGCATTGCTTGTTTGTATTAAAAACAAAATGCCACTATGGTAAAAAGTCTAATTTGGAGTCTGAAGACAAGAAGCGAGGCGGATAATTCTAGCTGGCTAGCTAGTTAGCTGTGGCCATTGACAGCTACGCAAAGCGTGTAAAGAAATATGCAAGAGAAGTTGAACACCAATAGCTTTGCCAAGAGAGTGATCAAACACATCAAACACACATAGGCTGTGAAACCATTGAGGTTTTACAGGCGAGGGTTGATTCTCGCGGCAATACGGGACAGCGCATTCCTTGTCGGCTCAATACGGGTGTGGCAACCCCAACGTGACACAGCACACGTGCACACTCATGTCATGTTTGTGATCGTGACGTGAATTGTCATGTTGCCACCACACGACGATCGTTTTTTGTGGTCGGCTTTGAAAGGCATTTATCGGCATCCAATCACGTGTTTTTTTACGGAAATCGGCCGATACTAATCGGCAGCCGATCCATCAGAGCATCCCCAGACCAAAGGTTTTTGAATTCTTATAAATGTGCTTATAAGGGGGGCATCTGTGTGAAAGGCAACTATGTGAATCGCTATAATGGCAATTTTCCCTTTACTGGGATAATATTGAACTACAGGGCCAGCTATGTGAACCATTACACCTAGCAATATTTTGCCCTTTTCCTTGGCCAAATATTTTACATTTTTTTTGGGATATTGGGCCAACTGAAGGAATGGCCACTACATTAATCACTACATTTGCAATTCGCCTTTTACTGGAATAATCCAGACAAGCTGGGCCAGCTACGTGAAACTACCCATGCCAGACATTTTGCCCTTTTCATGACCAAATGTTTTCGAATTCTTATTAAGTGCTTAATGGGAAATAACAGCCCAATAAGCGCAACGTGAATGCTCATCAGGAACGCAGACTTTCCGCAGAGGGAAGGAATGCTACGGCGTAAAGGAGAAAGTAAAATAAATGGTGCACACATACATGTGACGGTGAGAGCCGGTCGGAATGTGGTGATTCACCCGTTATTGGGGAATAACACCCCAATAAGCACTTTATCAGAATTTGAAAAAACATTTGCTGAAGGAAAAGCCTTTCACAAAGCCGGCCCAGCTTCATGAAAGGCAGCTAGGTGAATCACTACATTCACAGAGCGTCTTTGTGCACCATTTATTTTACTTTCCCCTTTACGCTGGAACATTTATTGCCGCTTAAGTCGACGTCCTGGTGGAGAAAGTCTGTGTTCCTGACAAGAGCATTCACGTCGCAAATGTATATTGTCGGGTCGCCCCTTTGTTTCGCTTAATCACGAGCTTACGCCAACATTGCTCACCTTTTTTTTTTTTTTGTCTTTTGTCTTCTGGCACCCTAACTCACATTTGAACCCTTTCCCTCAATTTCTACTTCTTCACTTTTAATCCCCTCTCCCTGGCCTTGCAGTCTTCCTTTCATCCCGTCTTCCTTATGGAATCTCATTCATTTACTGCACTTAGTATCTTCGTCCTCCTGACCTCGCTTCCTGTCTTTACCCAGCTTATTTGCTCTCATTGCCTTACTCATCCCTTTTCCTCCCCACCTCGGCCTCATTCTCCCCACCCGCCCGGGTTTCATCCATCCTTGTCACTTTGTCTCGTGTTTCCTCTTCAACTTCTTTGCCTCAAACGCTCTCGACAGCATTTCTCGCCGGTCTTCCTTGCTTTTCCTTCTGTGATACTCGTCTTCTACATCTCATGGTGCACTCCTTTGCTTACTTTTTTCCTCCACTTTCCAGCTTCTCTTTGTTCCTCCCACCGCACATCCATTATTCCCCCCTCTCTGCTCCTGTACATTTCTCAGTGTCTCTGGCCGTCTCTCCGTCCATTCTGAGTGATGGCTCTATTGATCCTCTCTGTGATGATATTGCCCAAGGACGAGCACAGGGCAGAAAGCCTCTTTAGAAGTACCACGGTGTCTGCGCGTGTACTCCGTGTTCATACGTGCTGTGTGTGGTTTTTCATGTACGTCTCAGTAGCTTCCGGATGCGACTTGCAAGATGAATGGATGAAGGGACGGATGGGGCGAAGAGAGACCTCTGGCTATGTTTTCTTCCGAGTTGACTCCTGGAGGCAAGCATGAGAGAAGGAGACGCTTCCATGCCATCGATGAAAAGAATTCTTCATTTAATTCCTAGTGAAAATCCACTCCTTCCTTTTCTAGACCCTTTTTACTAAAGCTGGAGCAGGAGTCGATCCCTGTTGAGTTAGGGGTACAGGCGGGGTACACCTTGGACTGATCGCAAGTCAATGGCATGACAGAGCTGCTACAAGGCAGCTATGTGAATCACTACTGTCAGTGCTTCCTTTACTGCAGTAGATATTTTGCCCTCGGCTTGGGGTTCAAACATTACATAAACTCCTGATCAAAATTTTATTGCAGGAATTTACATTTTGCTATTAAGGAGGGACTTATTTTACATTTTCCTCTAAAGGAGGGACTGCACGGTGGCCTAGTGGTTAGCATGTTGACCACAAAGTCAATCAGGATCTTTGAGATCTGGGTTTGAATCTCCATTGGGCATCTCTGTGTGGAGTTTGCATGTTCTCCCCGTGCGTGTGTGGGTTTTCTCCGAGTATTCCGGTTTCCTCCCACATTCCAAAAACACGTTAGGTTAACTCCGTAAGTATGAATGTGAGTGTGAATGGTTGTTTGTACACATGTGCCCTCCCCCTACCCCGCCTCTCGCCCAAAATCAGCTGGGATAGGCTCCAGCATACTCTCATGACCTTAGTGAGGACAAGCGGATGGATGGATATAAGTAGCGCTTCAAAATGCAAAAAGAAGAAATGGGAGTGAGACAACAAAAAATTGAGCAACGATTAGGCTGTTCATCAGCTGATCAAGGTTGCAGCTACAAAAAAAACCAAAAACATCCCCTTAAATAGAAATAAAATGATTGTCAAAAATGGGCATGCTTGATACTTTTCTTTAGATCAGGGGAACATGCAAGCTGGTCCAAAAGAGTGAGTTTTTTCCTCTGGAGAAGTCTTTTGTGAAGTGCATCGTTGTCCTCTTGAAAAGCCAGTCATTACCACACAGATGAGGGCCTTCAGTCACGAGGGATGCTCCCTGCAACATCTCCACATAGCCAGCTGCCGTTTGACGCCCCTGCACAACATGAAGCTCCATTGTTCAACTGAAGGATCATGATGGCAACCTCTCTGATGCGGAGTGTGAAAACCATCTCAGGTGGGATCTCCTTGTCATGCCAGTAAGGAAGGACTCCATCACGATTGTCAAGGTTACATTTTTTTTCCTCATCAGAGAATAAAACTTTCTTCCACCTTTCAATCTTCTATGTTTGGTGCTCTCCTGCAGATTCCAAAAAGGCAATTTTGTGGCATTGAAGGAGACGAGATCTTTGAAGATGTTTTTTTTTCTTAAAAGTCTTCTCTCGCAGATGGCGTCTGATGGTTATTGGACTGCACTCGGAGCCAGTAACAACCTTCATTTGGGCCGAGGATGGTGCTGTGTCTTGACGGACAGCCAATGGGATCCTCTGACTCAGAGCCGCTGACGTTTATTTGGGGTCTTTTTTGTTTCATGACTCTCAGGATCTTTGAAGAAGCTTCAAATGACTGTCTTACTGCTCCTTCCTCAGCAGCAATGGCCTTGCTAATGCAGCTCGACAATCCCACCGTGTTCAAAGAGAGAAAGCTTTTTTGCCTTTGCCATCAAGAGATCATGCCAGTGTGAATACCTGACACTAAACCACATTCAGTCCACATTTCTGCCAAGATTTGGGCTTTTAAAGGCTTTGCTGTTAAACTTTTGATCAGCTGATGAACAGCCTAGTTGGCTTTAATGCTCGTTTGCTATAACTTGATTATTCAAAACATTCTTTGTCCCAATCACGTTTCTTCTTTTCGCATTTTGAAGTTCTACTTAAAACCTCCTTAAGATCCAACAGTGCAAAATGTAAATTCGTTGGCATCTCAAGTGCTTATTGGGGTATTGGGCCAACTACAGAAAATGCTAACTATGTGAATCACTACATTGCCAATGCTCCCTGGACTGCAGATTTCTAACCGAGATATTTTGCCCATGTCTGTTTGCAGGTGAACTGTTTCAAATTCCTATCAGGTGCTTCCTGGGGTAGTACTGAGATACTGGGCCAGCTGTATGAAAGGCAACAATGTGAATCAGTCCACTGCCAATTCACTTTTTACTGCAGAATTCCTCCTTAGAGTTTTCAGCCTCATATCCAGTGCGTAGTCACATATATACAATGGCTGAGTGAAAGGCAGATATGTGTGCCTTTTACTGTATGTTGCGGTTGTAACATTTCAGAGTCATACCTCAAGTGCTCATTGAAGTATTATTAAGGTATTGACCCAGCTACTTATGTGAATCACTTAAATTCGGTGGCCTTGTTTTCCTGTTGAAGGGAAGCTTAAAAGATGCTAATAGTTTCATCAGTTTTTCAGCAGTGGCCACACACTAAATCTCCCACTGTCCTTATGGCCAGACATCTAAGGCCATCAGTCTGTTCCGGTGATAATTCCTCCCCTTCTCTCCGAGCTCTTGGAAAGACTTGTGTATTGCTGGCTTCCACTAGCACAGGGACAAATGGCAGGATGGATGCAGATGTTGCCTCGTGAAGCCAGACTTTGCAGGCTCAGCTTTCTTGCATTTGGGCTCATGCGTCATAAATATACACAAATACAGATGCAAACAAGCCATAGCGGGAAGACAGGAAGAGGAAAAACTCATTGACATTCTGTGCTGCACAAACTATCTATTAAAATAACTGAAAATAAGCCTGTAATGATGCAATGTTCCCCGGCGCATGCCACTATTGGACACACGATAGCGACAAGGAAGCAATCGGTTTGGTTACGCCGTTCTCCATAAGCACTTCACTGCCGCACGCAGAGCATTGAAATGTCTCCCACGGTTCACATGTGGACTCCATTTAATTTGGTTAAATGCAACGTGGAGCAGTGAAATAACCGACCGTGGGCTCACTTAAAACACCAACCAACAAGCTGGGATGAATCCAAATGAGCGGCACACTAAAAACTAATGGTCAATTGTAAACACTGCACCGAATAAGCGAGCAGGTGAATTAGGTACGCGCACACAATCTCATGCAATCTCATTTGGATTCCCCAGCTAGCTTCATGAGAGAGGCAAAATAATAAAACATAACCGTTGCAAATGACAGCCACCATAATAAACATATCAGCGATAGCGCAGGTGTAGCCAATGTAGAATAACATCACTGCATACAGTACCGGTCAAAAGTTTGGAGACACTTTGCCATTACAGTGAATGAGGTACTGTGTCCAAACTTTTGATTTGTATTATTTTATAAATTATATATTATTTATTATATATATATATATATATATTTTTTAATTTATATTATATATATTTATACACTAACAATTAAATTCATTATTAGCGTTTATTTGTAAAAATGAATTATTATTAACACAAATGAAATCATCCTCTGAGTCTCCTACAGTCAGTGGGGGGGTGGTCTACAAATGCAAATAAATAACCACCAGGGTCTATAATTACTGCCAGCTCAAAATACATTGGCATTAAAAGCTGTGGTTGTAGGCAACCTACTGATGTAGTTAGTTATGTTTTTTAAGCTAATTAACATCGCCGTTTTTCAAAAATTCATGAATAAATGATCACTGTTTCATGGTTGAATATGGTCTATTCTGAGTAACAAAAAATGCATACTTAAGCCAACTGTTCATTTTCAAGAATAAAACAGCTAAGTGAACAAAAATACAAACATAAGGCATTCAAAGGACGTAATGTGAAATGTAATACGATACCTGTGACTTGTCGTGTGTGCCTTTAAGAGGCTGGGAAGTGACGTGTGTGACATCAGCTAGCTAGCTGAGTGCAAGCAGCAGGTTAGAGGTGTAGAGGGTGGCTGACAGCAGCTCCTGTGTGAAAGTTCACTGCATGTGTTTGCTGCTCGTTAACAAAGTCATTGAAGTGCATGTGAGTCTCTCCTTAAGCACCAACAGCGGCAGTGGAGTAGTGTTCTACACTGGTCTCTAGGTGTCAGCAACGTTACATTGTACGCTGTCAAAGCTGACGTGTGAGCCTAGCTTGTCTTCACTATGTCTAAGATGGCTTATTTTCTATTATTATGTTATTATATTGGATAATATGCGTGTTATTTCATGTCTACGGGACTCTAATAATGGTAAAAAAAAAAACATATTTAGAAGGTTTTAAACAGGTTTTCTACGCTCTAACTACAAAAATATTCCATTTATTAGTATTGAATCCTACTTCGCAGAAATTCACTTATCGTGGTCCGGTCTGGAACCAATTAACCGCGATAAATGAGGGAGGACTGTAGCTGCATTGCAAGCATCATGAGTGGTCAGCATCCAGCAGCTTTGTCGACCTCGGCATGTGCTACTCAGCTATTGATCACACAATCTCATTTGGATCCTTATCAAGATAAATTAGAGAATGTATCACAGATGGTGCAGGTGTAGCCAATGTGGTGGGGAGGTGGAATGTCCCCGTCCCCATTGGATGTGCACAAAAAGAGGGTCAGTTTTCCATTAACACTTGGCTTGAATGCAATCGTATTACACGCCATTTATTATTATCAACATGTGTTTGCTGTTGCTTCAATCCGCTTGACCCGCAACACGCTCCACTGATAAGACCGCCTGGGGGTCTGGCGTGTGGCGTAATTGCTCTGAACCACAGGTGATGCTGCTATTTTTCTTAGATAAGATAAGGCGTGCATGTTCTAATGCAGGCAGCAGATATAAAAAGAGAAGGGAGACTCTCACCGCCTTCACCTTCATCAGAAACATACGAGCGCTGTATGCTCCTCACACACGCAAACAAGAGGCACTAAACCAATAATACAAAGTGAGAGCATGCATAAATTCTTGTCAGTGGTCGTCACTTGTCCTATGAAGGTCAACAGGCTGTTTTTTTTTTTAGCATACCCCATTTATCTGCGTGTGCACACATGCTCCTAATTCTTCTACATGGTTTCATTGCTCAATCCTGTTTTTTTTGTTATAATACTGTTGAGCCTTTTGAGTACACTTCTAGGTGGTGGAATCTCTCTTTTGATTGTTCTAACGCTCTACTTTTTTTGGTCTAAAACAGCTTTTTACTCCCCTCCCGTCTTGCTCCTCTCTTTCTAGCCTGCAGGCAGCGAGGTCAGGGAAGCCCGGTTTATCTCTACTGATGGTACGGATAAAAGAGACAAGTGCAAGGCTCTTGCTAACTCCTGCAGCGCTGGGGCCACTGATGTCCACTTTTGGCCATATATATTTATATATATATATATATATATATATATATATATATTTTTTTTTTTTTTTTTTTTTTTTTTTTAATGTACACCTTAACTCAAATACACACCTCCTTTCTTCCCGCCGGGAAGTACAGTCGTCCCCCTTTTATCGCAGTTAATGGGTTCCAGTCTCTATCATGATGAGTGAACTTCCACAAAGAAGGATTTTTCAAGATCATTTATATTGCGTGCTAAATGAGAGCTGGTCTTCTTACGTGCTGCTGTGACGAATCAGTGACTTTTCTGAGCTGTATGAGCCTGTCATTTGTTTGCTGACTTGATGCACTGACGACGTTTTGCAAGCGTGAGTGAATTTATGCTTTCACGAATAATCTGTCTTCTTCGGGCGTTGCGGTCACTTTGTTCGGCGGTCCTTGAACACACCGTGTGTGTGATGCAGATTGAGACTTATTTGTGTGACTTTCTCCGACGAGCATTTCTATTCTTCCTTTCACAAATGTTAATGCTGTGCGTAAATGCACTGTAAATGCTCTGTGCATTTTCGCTTGGTGCATAATCTCACGCTATATGTGCTCATATGTGCATTTGGCTCAGTAATAAGCCTCGTATCTGAACCCCCAACCTCACCTCCTGTCCACACAGCTTTATTTATGCCTTAATTGTCTTTTCTCTTATTATGTCACTATATTGCACAACATGGTGACTGTAGGTGTGTTATTTCATGTCCAGAGGGCTCTAATAATGTTAAAACCTTTATTTAGAAGGTCTTAAACAGGATTTCTATGCTCTAACTACCAAAATATTCCATTCATAAAAAAGGAATCCCGCTTCGCGGAAACTCACTCACCATGGTGGGGTCTGGGACCAATGAACCGCAATAAAGGAGGGATTACGGTATTAGTACTTATTTGTGTGATGAACGTGAACGTTATTTTGAATACATCATGAGAATGCATCACTACAAATAAAGACCCCCTCTCTAATAAACACCCGTTACTCTCTGCGGTTGAGCGAAGGCACACCTTGACCACTATTTGGAGAAATGTGGCATCACCTCTCCAACAGTGTCAATCGAAACTGAGCCAGCCAAAGTGTCCAGCAGGTTTATCTAGATCTGCATGCGCTTTAAAAATCATGTGTGTTACACTTGTCGCACTGTTGTCTACAAATAGCTGGCTGAGTGGTTTGCGTTATTACAACATGGGTTCTGTTGCTGCTGCGTTGTGCAATCGTGTTTTTATATATATAATGCTTGTCACATGTCAGAAAGAATTACCGCCTTGGCCTGTTTGTGATTTAGTTTGTGATAAACGCCCCGGCTGTATGCGGCATACGATATGTGGTTGACCCTGTTTTCTAGCGTGTGCAGAGAGACGGCAGAAAAAATGTTTAAACCCCCCCCAAATCCTCAGCTTTGACTCTTCTGTCTGCACAGCACATTGGTCCGAATGTTCCACCTTCTTCGCCTCTCTCCATCCATACGCTAATAGGCGACACGCTTACATTACATTTGCCACCAATGAGAAGCTTTTAATCCTCGGATTTCATTGCGCATGTCTTTACCACGCAGTGTGTGTGCGTGTGTGTGCGTGTGTGCATGTGTGTGTGTGAGCGAGGCTGTCACTGCATCTTAGTGGTGCTGCCATATTCCTGAGAGCTATGGTCCAAGAAATGAAAATGTTCCATCCTCTTTTAACCTCGGGCTGGTTCTGTCCTCCTGCGAGTGTCAATAACCTCAAACACACACTCACACACGCACACACACACACACACACACACACACACAAATCCAATAAGACCCTCCTAACACCAGCCCCCACCCCCAGTGCCCGTGGGGCCCCTGATGGTGACTGATGGCGAGGTGCAGGAATAAACCAAACTGTCAGTGTTCATTTGAAAAGTGTCTCCATTCAATCAAAAGAACATGAATGGAGTGTGAATGAATGAAGGTGCATGCTGGGATGCTCACAAAAGCAAAAGCATTCCCGGTACTTTTATTGAACAGACAAGACATATTTGCGTCAATTATTCACAAATGGAGGTTGTGGTGGGTATTGTTGGACAGAACATTTGCTCAAAACAAGAAAGCCGTGTTTCTCTCACCCACTGTAACTTTGGGGTGGTTCAACGAATCACAGCAAAGTTTGGTACACACCCTCAGGGGACTGACACGCACGTGTGTCAAATCTGAGCGACATTGGTTGGAAAACACGGCCGCCATCCAGATAAATGTCTGGGGCACAGACAGGACATTGACCGTTTGTCTAATGATTATAAAACTTTGAGGGTACCTGCATTGCATGAAAGACAGCAAGTCTTCAAAAGCATTTTCACTCATAACCCACAGGGGGCGCCACAAATGTCATTTACAGCCACGTGAAACGATTACGACTGTAGGAATGCTACTTTGTGGAAATGTACTTATCACGGTCGTTATGGAGCCAACTACCGGCGATAAACGAGGGATTATTGTACTTACTTCTACTTCGGAACTGTCGTAGGCGCCAGCAAAGCACATTACAAAGTGGCTGACAACTATTAAACAACTAACAACACAAACAAAAGTAGTGTTTTATTTGGGATGAACACCACAAATTCACAACTTAAAAGACCAGACTATTCTAAATTCCTCACCTAGAGGCCTCACTGTATCTCATGTTTAAGACAATTGAGATCTTTGATTAACCATCAGTCAAAAGCGGTGGGAAATTCTCTGCGGACAAAAAAGATACCGCAAACCGCCGCTACTCACTCACAACCATCCATCATATGCGGCCAGAGCATTAATTGTAAACATTCATAATTTATATCTGAAACTCCCAAATAATTCATATCGATCGCCACATTTTCCACACATTAAACGCGCATTCTTCCAGAGATCGATATCTTTTTAACCGGGCCGTGTTCCGGCGTCGAAGTCAAGGTCAGCCTGTCTGCCGAGTAGCCGCTGAAAAGGCTCGGCCACGCTTTGTTTGTCTCCCAGCACTGTGAAGTGCGACCGCGTCTTTCAATAAAGTTGTAATCAGGCCTCCGGCCAGATGGATGATGTTTATGAAGCGTTTTAACAGTCGCACCGAGACGCGCTAATGCTCTCCTGAGTCTGTTGGTTCCACCGAGCACACGGACGTCGGTCAGACACTCATCATGGAAATATTCCACTGGATGAAAGAGGCGAGGTCAACCCAATGTAGGGATTAGCTTTAGAGGCACCTGTTTGTCGTCTAAAAGGGGTTCTCAAATGGTCCCACCGTGGGACCCACATTTTCCAATGGTCATTAAGTCATGACCCACTTCTATTTACAGTAAGTCATTTTTATTTATTTGTATTTTTTTATTTTTTTTTATACTTTTATTTTAGCATTTTTTATTGTAGTTGTTTTTTTTACACTTTCATAAAGTCCTTTTAATTTTTGTATTATTTATTCCTTAATGTATTTAGATATTTTTATTTCATTTATCTTTTTAAACACTTTTATTTTAAACTAAGCAAATTATTTTTTGAAATGACCTTTACACTTTTATTGAAGTCATTTTTATTGTTATTTATTTGTGTTATTTTTTTACACGTTTATTTAAGTATTTTTTTTAATTCGTCTTATTTTTTTTATTTTACCTTTATTTTAGTCATTTCTATTGTTAATTATTTTTATTTATTTTTTGACACATTTATTTAGGTCATTTTTATTTTTAAAATGTATTTTCATTATTTTTTTTACACTTTCACTTAAGCCATTTCTATTTTTATTATCTTTTTTACACGTTTATTTAAGTAATTTATATTTTTATTGATTTTATGTATATGTATAATTTCTTACACTTTTATTTAAGTCATTTTTATTTTTAGATATTTATTCCGTCATGTGTTTATTTATTTTATTTTATTTATAATTTTTGATACTTTTATTTTAAACCAAGCAAATGAATAAAAAAAATCACCTTTACACTTTGGTTTAAGTCATTTGCATTGTTATTTATTTTTATTATTTTTTCACACTTTTATCTAAGTCATTTTTATTTGTATATTTATTACTTCATGTATTTATTCATTATATTTCATATATATTGCTTAATATGTATTTGTTTTTTAAAATCACCTGTTATCTTTTGAAACTTGAATACACATAATTACATGTCCAAAGTGTATTTTAGAGGAATTTATCAAGGCATTTTATCAAGGAAATGAGTAAACATGATAATTGCATGCGTCCTAATAATGCATAAATTAAAATTAAACATTAAAAATACCACAAAATCAGATATTTCACTTATAACTGTGACTAATTGTTGCTCAAATTTACTTTAAAATAAGTCAGACATCCGTTTTATAGTACATATTTTAATGTAATTTTTGACTTGCTGTCTGAGACCCACCCAGAATGGATCCGCGACCGGCTGTTGGGTCCCGACCCACCAGTTGAGCCTCCCTGGTCCTAAACAATGGAACTACTTTGGCAAAAACGTCTACCGTGCATCCATATCTTTTCCTCGGGCCCGATTCGGAGTTAAAGGGAATCAATAATCTCGCCGCGGAGAATCTTGGCATCAAAGAGTGGTATTTCTGCCACTGTAAAGAATATCAAGTGGATATTCCGCGGCCTGACGTGCACTTTTACCGCCGCATGCCAGTCCATTTGCTGCAGAGTGAGAAACAGCAGACACGTGTAAATTCCCAATATTTATACTTGATGATGCTCATCACGCCGTAAAATTGCGTGTTGTTGTTGTGTGTTCGCCTAATTCACCAAAGATGAAGTGCCAGCTATGCAAACACAAACCTTCATTTAGTCGTCATTAAAACGTGAATTATCCCCCTCCTTCCCGCGAGGATGAGCAGAGTGAAAAATAAACTGAAAGGATTTACAAGTGTTCTGTAAGCAATCATCCCATTGTCCTTAAAGTGGCACAAAGGGGGAGCTTTAAATCATCTAAAAGCAATATAATGTGCTTACCGTCATTGCGACTTCGCTCGGCGGCCGCTCCCCATCCGATGATGAGGGACAGGACCTCCCGTGACCTCTCGTCTCTCCCTCCAGTTTTTATTGTGGCCAAGAGTTATTGTTACCCATCCTCATCTCTTATTGCAGGCTCGAGTACTTTCTAGAATGAGAGAGAAATTCAGTCGTATTTGTTGTCACTTCAACCACTTCCATTTCCCTTTTTGTTTATTGACACCAGGGGTGTCTTTATAAATACGAGTATTTATTATTTATGTACAGTACGTTGTACATGTATATCGGGGTGCATGCACGTTATAAGTCGACATGATCTATCGCTTACTATAAAACATAAAACATACAGTAGATACGGTCATGGCTGATTTCAAGCTAGAAGTCTGGACATAACCTGGACCAGGTTATGGAGTTTAGCCTAAGTTACCGTGGCGATATAGCTGCTGTAAAAGAGAGCTACCTTCGTTGAACAGGCAAGCCGGGCTTTACATTCAACACACGTCGCTAACCCACTAAGCTCGCATCGCGGTACACCCCCAAAACGGCAACGGAGTACTTCTGGCTTTTGTCTGGAGACGTCAGAAGTACAGTACGTCCGTCTATCAGCCAATCAGGGCCGAGTCTGAGGTCAGTTGGTTTCATTATGAAAATAATGGCGCCTCAATAAGAGGAGGAGAAATATGACCTTAGGGAAAAATTCAACGTAAAACACTTATATGCGAGAACAAGGCTAAAAAATGTCAGCATATCAACATGTGGAATGAAATTATGGAACAAATGGAGTAAGGAACTCAAACAACGCACTGAAATGAGCCATTAACCAAGCACAAGGAAGAAGAGTCCTGAACCACTGTGGATATCAACGCCATGTCTAATCACTACTACACTTATTACGAACTCTTCATGTTACATGACAACATTGTCTGTACTCACTCGTCAACCAGCTAGGTTTCTCTCAACTATTAACCCTTTCATCACTATTATTATTATACTGTATGTTTACTATTATTTATCATGACTGTTTAATATCATTTCTTTACAGTGACTACAAACCTTGACTGCTATTTTACCACACTGTTATACTCCCTTATCATTTTCCTGTGTATTTAAAACTGATAAGGAGCACATTTGGAATACAGGAAGTGAATAAATGGGGTAGGATTAAATAAGATTTGCTTCTTCCTACTCCTTTTTGGACATGTAGAACTGTAGTATGTGATGTATTCGAATGTAACTTGTATTCATGTTCAAAATAAATTCAACATTACCATTACAACTGAATGCACAGTACAGTAATTAGCAACACTCAGATAGATATACACAGTATAGATCGATATAATAGAAATGTAACTGAAATTGACTTCAAGTTAACAACAGTATTATTATTATTATCATAACATTTCTGCACACAGTCCACATGAGCATTTTTTCTGCTTTTGCTGGAACATAATGCAAATGTCAAACGTGCACATAGCGTGTAATATTGCAATGCAGGGATGCACACTTCCATGTACCCCCTGCACACACATGGGGGCTAAGCAGCGGATGACCCTCTGGCAGCCCGTCTTATCAGCCTAAGCCGGTGCTGACTTAAGGAGTGGCTGGAGAAAACCACTGAAAGTGACACTTTCATTTTTGGTGAAATAAAAATATGGAATTCTGCTCGTCGTAAATGGTTAACTTGACATCCCAGGAGCACCCAGTGTCCATCATTGACTCACAATGCTCAGATATTCTGTAAATTGGAGAGCAGCCCCCCTCCCAACGCAACTCTCACAAAGACTTTTTTTAAATAACGACTCTGAAAGACAGGTGGTGCAAAGTTACTCTCTCCCTGAGGTCTTAAAAAGCTGATTGCATTTGTGTATTAAATTTGCCAGAGACGGCCATCGGATTGAATTAGGGGAGTAAAAAAAAAAAAAGTGTCCTGGAATCTCACAGCCACTTTAATCCAACATGAGCAGAACTCGCCAGAGCAGCACTGCAGTCATCCCGGCAGCCGGTGGTGTATTCTGCTCTCAAATCCCCTTTTTCTTCTGCCTCCCGCTGCTTAGGGCTGCGGAGGAACGTTCGGGCTGCAGTGTGATTCTTTGAGGTACTCGAGCGCATGCATGCAGTCCAGTACATGAATAGACTCATTTCTTTCCCAGGGTTGTCTTCTTGCAGGTACACATACTTTTGTCTTTGCCTTTTGCGTCCATGTTCAAGGACTCAACAATTTCCCGGCGGCTGTTTTGACGCTGATAAGGACGCCATCCTCTCCAGACTTAAATATCCTACCAGGCGAACTGATGAGACAATCAGCGCTGGGTTGTGTGAGGCGTGCTGCGGCAATTTTATTGATTGTTGTTATTGGATGAGGACAATAGCAGGTCACTTGTTCGTAAGCCTAGTGTCAATGGAGATGTCAATAGTGTGTATCTAACATGGGCCAACACTCCTGATTCTGAAGGCCCTGAGCATTGATATGGCAACACAACATATGGCAATGCTGAAATCTGATTGGACACAATAAATCTAACATACACATACACTACTAAACGCACTGCAGCCAAGAAACACGCTAGAAAATAAAATAATAGACTGTTGGGAATAAGTTCATATCGTTTAATGGAACAAATACTACAATTTAAGTTTGAAATGAAGGTCAGTGCCTCTGCTAATGGTTAGGCCAGCAGAGAAGGCCTTGCTGGCCCTGACTGCACACCACTGCTAAAAAGTCAGGGAACTTTCAGTTATTAAGATGCATGTCTTACTTGATTCATTCATCAATCAGGGGTTGAACTAGAACCTAAGTTGCCTTCCGAATCTTAATTCTTCATTTTAGCAAGATATTCAGGACAGCTATATGCTTCTAACTATAGTTTGGGGGAGGCCTTTTTATTTTGTTACGTTCCGAGACGAACCGCACCCGTAAAAATGTCTATTTTTTTACACTCAACTAAAGCCTGAATTATGCTGCTGCATCGAGGCGACGGCTCACTCCTCCTCCTCCAAGTCCTCCTGCTAGCTTAAAGTTGACATTCTCCCATTTTGGATCAACATTTGCAATAAAAGTGACTTGTAATACATTCTCTTTGTCTCTCTTTAATTGCCATCGTTGTCTTGCGATGAAGGAAACTGACAAGCTAACAAGCTAAACGCACAGAAGCATAATCCAGTTTTTAGGGCGGTCTGTAACATTGCTGAAAGCTAGTGCCTCCGTAGCCACGCAGGGCACCGCCGCCCCCCTGCATCGTTCATGTATGCTGTATTATCATGCTGTGCATTTTATGCTTTATTGTCGCCTACAGTCAAACCCTCAGTTTGCATTTCTTTTGCAAGTTTTATCGTACTATATTGTGCAAAAAACCTAGTGTTTGCCCTGTACTGTGTCATTCCGCCCTCGTGAGCCCCAAACAAAGCACTCTACCCGTTGGTGACTCACTGTCCGTGTATTATTTCATTGAGGGTGACCGCTAAATAACCCGCCATGGGGTCTCCAATAAAGGTAAAAATGATGCTAAATGTTCTTTTATCCATTTTGTTCGCCAGTTACAATTATTTTGCATTATTTAGTGCATGTAAAAATTACTCTCTATGAAATGTATTTCATATTGAATTACTTTTATCATTGTTATTATTATTATTATTATTATATATTCTTTATTTATTATTTAATAACGACAGTATTGCTGACTCAGGGTGAAGATGTCTTTTCTGAGGAAAAAAAGGCCTATTTTTGGAAAAAAAATATTTTTTTTAGTAATTAATAAAAAAAGAATTAAATATCAATGATTTTTGCAATTAATATATTTTTTTAATTAATTAATTAAATAAAAAATAATGATAATAATTCTGCTGACCAAAAATCTGCAAATTTGTGGCGGAGTGAATGTTGAATCGCAAATATGCGATCCCATATTTTCTTCCATTTTCACTCCCTGTAGGGGGTGGCAGCCATGTGTCCCAATACTTTTGGCCAAACTGAGTATAAAATACGGCTGAAGGATGAAACGTTGCCACTATTGACAAGAAACGCGGTCAGATAGCATTCGAATGAACAAGGTTCTTCTTCAGATAAGTAAACAATTCCTAAAAGTTCGCTGAAGAGCGCTTTGTTGGGGGGAGGGGTGTCTGTACAAACTTTAATCACAACATATCTGCATCCGTTGCCCTGCATCACACACCAATCCATCTCCCCCCACCCACAAAAAAATCCAGATATTTCTCTTGTTTAGTTCATCTCAGTCCAGCAGCCCCTCATGCCTTACAGCCTCTCAGCCTCTGCCCACATTCGTCTCCCCAAAACTCCCCCAGGCCCAGATCAAACACTGAATCGCAAAAGTCCTTGAGAAAGAGCCCCCACTCAGGCGGTTCCTTCCGTGTCAGCGCTGCAGCCCTCTCTCACGTTGGTCCATCTCATACTTCGCTCACTTCCAAAGTCTACCTCTGGCTGCCGGAGGGGACAGGAATAAAAACACGCTTCCATGCACACACTATGAACAGGAAGTTACACGATCAGCGCTTGTATGTGGGGAAATGTAACCTCGCACCATCACGGTGACACAATGCAAAAACACCATTTGCATTTACATAAGATAGTCTAATCCTATTATCTCCTATAGGGGGGAAATTGACATGTTACGCTGCTATACAATGAACACAAGACAGCAACCATATGAAGCAATCTACTCTGATGTGTAGAAAGCACAAATATAGTATTCAAAGTTATGATATGTTGGTTATTGCACATTTATGCACATATAACATGTTCAATGCTGCGGTTTTAGCATAAAACTGTACCAGTGTGCACACGCATTAGGGATGTGAACGATGAACCGAAGCAACTGAATATCCGGTTTGATCAGCGAACGATTTCGTTGCGCCAGAAGAAGCCTCCTGTATCAATACCAATCAGCCATAAACCTTTAGATTGATCGATTGTGGAGACATGCACCAGGTATCGTGAGAGAAGCAGCAAGAGGTTTGTTGTGCATGCTCCAAAACTTGCCAGGTCTGAAGACGAGAATGCTAACATGCCGGCGAGCTAGTCGGTCAACGCCAGCCGGTAGGGTAATTAGCAACAGCAACACATCATCAGTAGGGTAAAACTAACCTGTCTCATGACGGTCTAATCCTGCCGAAGTTTGGAACGTTTTTGCATTAATGTGAAGAAGGGTGCAAACTTGACCAGCCACACCAACGGAGGCAACTATGGGAACTTTGATGCTTTTTTAACGTGATTACTTGTTGCTCCTGCAGTGTTGAAAACACTATGCGCAGTCTGAAATGTTGTACGATTACCATTGTTGTGACATTTTGAGTATGGGATTGTTTACGTTTCCAAGCGAAAACAGCATTTTTATTGCACCCATGTGACAAATACTTCTGTTTGCTTATCTGTGCTTGGAAGAAGTGCCATTATTCAAGGGGCTTTGAACTATTTATTTATTGCGTATTATTAATTGGATTGAAGGTTAAGACTTGTGCTTTTTCGTTGTTAGATTTTATGAAGATTGATAGGTATACTGATGTTTATTGTCATTGCACACAGTATACAACAAAACTTAGTTTGGTGGCTCCACTTCCATTTCTAGCAAGATGAAGACATGTGAAAACTTAACTGTTCCACATCCAAATTTAACAAGTATAAAAATACAGATATAAAATATAGATTGTAAAATATTCATCCCATCAAAGAAAGGATGTTCATTCAGCAAGTCTTTTTTTGGTCTGTGCCTAAACAATATATACATTTGACATGTTATTCTATTTTGCCAGTGCCTTACAGCATGCTTGGGGACATGGTGTGCTCTTTTACACATTAGAAAAGCCACTTTCATATAATCTTTATCTATATCTTTATTTTATAATGTAAGATTAATATCTACATCCACAAACATTAACCGAATGGAATCCACTCGTATCGAGTCGTATCGTTTGTACACCGCATCGAATCGTATCGAGTCTTTGTGTTTTTCAAAAATATCGTTTTGGAATGGTATCGTTACCTGTGTGTCTAGATTCAAGAGATTTACATCCCTAACACGCATGCAGTACGTGTGAGTATGAGTTGAAAACAACACAAATGATTTGAAAGCATGTCTGGAGCGATGTATTGAACTTTTAACTGGGAATATAGCAGCAGCGAAGAGCAAGAATCCCACAAATTTTGGATTTATATGACAGACAAGTTGGTTGAAGTACCTGAGTTCAAAGGTCATTGGTTGGCCAAGTTACTGTAAGGACAAGCGCAATCAGTTTTGGATGGCTGGGCCATTTCTAAACCATTTTTTCCAATAGGGAATAATGGAAACTCAAATAATCCATCCCATGGTCAAAATGTGGCCATCAAAAACTTTGAACAACATTGAAACATGATTTGTACGGGGCCCTGAAGGGGACTTGGTGAAAAAAAAAGATGACAAGAAAAAAAAGAGAAAAAAAATACAAAATTGTCAGAAACTATTGCAAGATAGAAGATTTGCAAGATCTCCAGAAAATATTAGAGATGCAAATGAACAGTTATGGACGAGGACCTGCTGCAGCTGCTCGGGTCACAGCAGATCCCTAAAGGCACATAAAGCGGTATCCGTGATGCTATCCACAGCACTGCAATTGGTTTCCAATTAACTCAACTACGGACATTAGTTCAGAATAACTTTCACAGCGCAACAATTCCATTGCATGCAAAAATCCTTTTTCTTTCTCAGGATGTTGCAATAGTTTCTCAGGCTCTTGATAAAATATTTCAGGATCTTACAAAACTTTCGCTGGATGTCGCAAAATTTTACGAGATCTTACAAAACTTTCTGAGGATCTCACAAAACCTTCTAGGATCTTGCAATAGTTTGTCGGGATCTCAGAATACTTTCTCGGGATCTTGCAAAAGTTTCTCGGTATCTCGCAATAGTTTCTCAAGATCTTGCAAAAAATGTTCAAGATCTTGCAACACTTTTCCTGGATCTTGCAAAGGTTTCTTGGGATCTCGCAATCATTCTCAAGAGCTTGCAATAATTTCTCAAGATCTCAGAAAAGTTTCTAGAGATCTTACAATACTTTCTCAGGATCTCGCAAAACATTCTCAAGATCTTGCAAAGCTTTCTCAGAATCCTGCAATAGTTTCTCAAGATCTTGGAATACTTTCTCAAGATCATGCAATCGTTTCTCGATATCCCGCAATAGTTTATCAGGCTTTTGCAAAACTTTCTCATGATCTTGCAGAAATTTAATAGGATCTTACAAAACTTTCTGGGGATTTTGAAAATCTCTCTCGTGATCTTGCAAGAGTTTCTCTGGATTTCGCAATACTTTCTCGAGATCTTGCAAAGCTTTCTAGGGATCTTGCAAAGTGTTCGAGATTTTGCAATAGTTTCTCTGTCTTTTTTTTTTTTTTTTGCCCACCATGTCCTCTCCGGGACGCCGTAGAATCATGTTGCACATGGTCATTTGAATGTTCTTCATTGTCGTGTAAAAAAGTGTAAAAAGAAGCTAACCACTTTAAAAAAAAGAAAGCAAAAGAATGTAACATAGCTTTGATAACCAGGTATGTTGCCACCGGAGTCTTTCTGCATAATCGGAGCAAAAAAGCTGGAAAAAAGTTCATTCTCTGATGCTGTGTATCTTTTATGAGCATTCTGAATTGTACGATCTCAGGTGTATTTGACAACACATCTTCCACTGCATTCATTTTAACATCATTTGGAAGGAAGACAGTTGAAACATCCAAGGTGAAAAGTCCAACTCGAGCAGGTGTCATTGTCAGAGACAGAAGGCTGTGGATTTTGGATGATTTTGAAGTTGAATGCGCGCTTGTTTCTACATTACTTACTAGAAACGCAGCACAGGCATCACCTCAAGAGACAAACAAAGCCTGCCAAAAACAAGAAGTTTGCAGAAGTGAAGACAAATCCAAAACAATCACACAAAATGAATGATGAGATGCAAGAGCGGCACTTCCTGTCTCAGATGTACGGGGGGGTGGCGTAGTGGGGGCTGAAGTGACAGAAAATGAAAAGCGACTCCTTGCTGGATTGTTTGGCATTTGCCTGCAGCTCGTGTACGTGTGTCTAATCTTTATCCTGGGATTGTTTGCTCAGCACTAAAAATTCTCGGGGGTAACTCCACTTAAACGCTCAAATCTCAGGCGTTTTTCCTAACAATGAAAGTGTCACCTGCCTAATTGCTAGAGAGGGAATGGCACAGACGACTTGCTAGAGGACGTCTTTAAATGAGGCCTTTTTTGGGAGTGGGGGGAGATGATTATTGTCCTTTTAAGTTGTTCCACTTGGGAACTAAAAGCTCACTTTAGGATTAAAAACTCTTGATTTCCCAAGATTTAATCAAAGATGTTGAGAAAGTCACCTCATGCAATCAGCAGATTTAGTATTAGCCCAGCTTTGTGTGTCTGTGTGCATGCGTGTGCGTGCGTCTGGTGTGTGTGTAAACTCATTTGTACTAAAACCTCAATCAAATGCTCATCATGTGATCTCGAGGGGATTAAATGTTTGCAGTGGAAGCTACAGTACATAAAAGACGGAGGAAATAACGTAGACATATTGCATGCAAACACACACACACACACACAGATACACAAAGGCTGCGTCACAACGCCGCGGCTGACTGACTTGCTGACTGGCAAGGTCACGCGGATTTTGGATGCCAGCTAGCGCTGAAAGGCGTAAAAGGAGAATACACTCTTTGCACACAACCACACACACACCAGCCTGTGGGAATATTGCAGACACACACACACGCACACTGTCACACAAAAGATGCACACTGGCAAAGTACAGCGTCAGTGCAGATCAGCCGTACATTTACATTGAGCGATAAGGTTACGTGTGCTCCAGGGTCAAACTGTTGCCAATGAAGTAGCATTTTTTTGTGTGCTGTAAAGTGTAAAAAGAAGTTAAGCCATGTTAAAACATTTGCGGAGGTGATTCACATCATAAACGCATCTCAGTGTAAAAAGAAGTTAAACATTTTTTAATGTAAAAAAACAAAAAATCTGTAAAAGTTCCACGAGATCACTGGGTTGCATTTCGGGGCCACCAGAAAATGGCTCATCCTACCACGACCCCCTCCCCCTGCGATCAAAAACCCCCCTGCGAGCATGGAGTTTGGATATCGGATTAACATTTGCAATAAAAGTGACTTTTTAGATGAGATTCGGTTCCAAAACCCTCCCCTTCTCTCTTTAATTGACATTGTTCACTCGTGACGGAAACTAACAAGCTAAATGCTAAACGCACAATTAGGCCTGTCACAATAACAAATTTTTCTGGTCGATAATTGCGCTACAAATTATCGTTGATATTTGATATTATCGTCAACATTTTTTGAGCCCATTTTTTCATTAATTATTTTCATGAGAGGTGTAATTCACATTTGACCCACTAGATGGTACTCAAGTATAGTGTATGGCAGGGGTCACCAAAGTGGTACCCGCCCACCAGGTGGGCCCCCACGACCACTTGAGGTGCCTGCTTTTCATTCAGATTTTCAGTTAATAATGAAAGAACAGTAGAAAGAAATGCATTGTGAAATACAAAATGTGAGTTGTGGACACCAGCATTTTGTTCATGTTCTGGTAAAACAAGCATATTCGCTTTGTTTGGGTTTAAAATAAGCTCTGAAAATAAATGTTACAAAAATGAGTAGCTCTTGGCCATTTTCATTTTGTAAAAGTAGCTCTCACAAGGAAAAATGTTGGTGACCCCTGGTGTACAGTGTACCTGAGACATTAGCTTGACACAGAAGTTGCCTGTGCGTATGTTTTTGCAACATAGCCAGCGACACTGTCTGTGAGTGCAACCCATTTTGCGCTGTTTTGCTGATATTTGCCGACCAAACGCCTCAGTTAGCGTTGGCTGTCGGGACAAATGCTTCGCTGCTCGAGCACCCCCATCGGTAGTTTTGGGAAAGCTGTCCGCGTCGGCCGTCGGTGTTCGTGCGCTCACTGTGTTTCATTATGTTTAAAAGCCAAATATTCCCACACTGTGGTAGCGTAGTAGCTAGTAGCCCTGCCTCCACAAAGATGCTGAATGAGATGAGAGCCCACTCTCTCTGTTCAGTGAACCCTCTTGTCATCCAGCCTGCGTGGCCCAGAGAGACGAGCAGACACGCAAACACACGCATACATGCACATGGCAATTTATCAAGGGCGTCGATTAATTTATCGACCTGTTGGGTTTTTTATCAGTTCAATTTATCGATTTATCGATAATATCACAAGTTTATTCTCATGAAATTTCAACTTTGTTCGCTTAATATTTTGGCTTTATTCTTGTCAAATTTTTGCTGTTTTTACCATTTCAGCTGTTGCTTTTTTTAATATAATTTCCTCTTTCTTCTTGTAAATTTTCTTCTTTTATATTATGAAGTTATCTCCATAATATCCCATAACTTTATTCCAGTAATATTAGAACAAATTTTTGCAAAATTACAACTTCATTCTTTGTTTTGTATAATATTCCAACTTTTTTTAAACTTTCTTTTTAATTTGAACTTAACGCTACAAAAATTCTTTTTCTGCATAATATTGTGAAATTATGACTTTTTTTCTCTTTAGATTACAACTTTTCATTTAATATTTTGACTTTATTCTTGTAAAATTATTGCTGATTTTCCCATTTTTTTTACGTGATTGTGTTATTTAGTTTTCTTGTTGAAATTATATTTTTACAATGTGCCACGGGCCACGGGCTGCACTTTGAACACCCCTGACGTATGAGCACCAGGACACGCGTGCTAAAGTACGGCCGGGCTGAGATACAAGCCTGGCGGTGGGTACTGAAGGCTTTTTGACGGGCAGCTGAAACCGCATTAGCAGAAACAATGGGGCACTCAATCTCCTCCACGCTCCCTGGAGACGCCCGTGGTGTGTCTGGCAAGGGGGCAAAGAGGGATGGTGACTTAGTGAAGAATGCACAAGGGGGCCGCCGAGGCTTGGTCTTGACCCTGTTTCCACACATGTGTCTGTCAGGGTCATAATTGAGAAATAGTAAGTCGAGGGCCACCGCTTGAGTCAGTGGATGAGTAATGATGGTCGTGGGTCATTGAATAACCCCACACCCACTACATACCGCCAGTCCATTAGAACTATCTGAGAAAAAAATCACCTATTGCATGAGGTGATCCTGCTACGGATCAGCACACTCTCAGCCTCAGCGTCAGCACGGGTATTAAAAGAAAAGTCGATTTCCTTCTTTAAAAAGCAGCAAAGTGTTGTTTATTCCACAAGCCAAGGGAGCGTAAAGATCTATCAGCCGAGTGGGTGCGTGTGTGTGTCCGTGTGGGTGCGTGTGTGACTATAAACAATATTGATATTATATCATCTCACCCAATCAATACGTTGGAAGCTAACAGATGCTTGCTAACACACAGTTAGGAGGCCTCAAGCATTTACGAGCTCAAACATCCAAGTTTCCACTTCCAGGATTAAAACCGCTCCCTCTTCATTAAAAAAAAAAAATGCAATTTTTGATCCCACATTGATCTTAATAACATAAAGCAGGCATGTCCAAATATTTTCCAGTGAGGGCTACATAGTGAAAAATGAAAAGGATGCAACTTTGCCGCTTAGATATTTTGTAAAGCAACACATGCCGATATGCTATGAAGTTATATACAGTGGTGTGAGAGAAAAAAAAATGATTCTTCTTTCTTATTTTTTTGCCCGTTTGTCACACTTAAATGTTTCAGATCCATCCATCCATCTTCTATGCCGCTTATCCTCAAGAGGGTCGTGGGTAGGGATGTTTCAGATGACCAAATAAATTTAAATATTACAACACAACTGAACACAAAATGCAGTTTGAAACTTTTTACTATTAAGGGAGAAAAAAAATCCAAAACCTACATGGTACATGGTAAAAGTGATCCCCCCTAAAGCTAATAAGTGGTTGAGCCACCCTTAGCAGCAACAACTGCAATCAAGTGTTTGTGATAACTTGCAATGAGTCTCTTACAGCGCTGGGGAGGAATGTTGGCCCACTCATCTTTGCAGAATTGTTGTCATTCAGCCACACTGGAGGATTTTCCAGCACGAACTGCCTTTTAAAGGGCATTCCTCAGCATCTCAATAGGATTCAGGTCAGGACTTTTGGCTAGGCCACTCCAAAGTCTTCATTTTGTTGTTCTTCAGCTATTCAGAGGTGGACTTGCTGGTGTGTTTTGGATCATTGTCCTGCTGCTGGACCCAAGTTGGTTTCAGCTTGAGGTCATCAACAGATGGCCGGACATTCTCCTTCAGGAATTTTTGGTAGATAGCAAATTCATGGTTCCATTTATCACTGCACGTCCATAACACCCCCAGACCATCATACTACCACCACCATATTTTACTGTTAGTAGATGTTCTTTTTCTGAAATGTGGCATTACTTTTATGGCATATGTAATGGGACATACACCTTCCAAAAAGATACATTTTTGTCTCGTCAAACCGCAGAGTATTTATAGGTCTTCGGAATCATCGAGATGTTTTCTGGAAAAATTGAGACAAGTCTTAATGTTCTTTTTGTTCAGGAGTGGTTTTGGAACTCTGCCATGCGGGCCGTTTTTGCCCAGTGTCTTTTTTATAACATTTTTTTTATGGTGGCATCATGAACACTGACCTTAACTGAGGCAAGTGAGGACTGCAGTTCTTTGGTTGTTGTTGTGGGGTCCTTTGTGACCTCTTGGATGAGTCGTCGCTGCACTCTCGTGGTAATTTTGGTCGGCTGGCCACTCCTAGGAAGGTTAACCACTGTTTTCACCATTTTTGGATAATGGCTGTCGCTGTGGTCCGCTGGAGTCCCAAAGCTTTAGAAATGGCTTTATAACCTTTCCCAGACTGATAAACCTCGATTCATCTCAGTTAAGTTATGTGTTGGGGGTGGGGGGCAATCACTTTTTCACACAGGGCCACGTTGGTTTGGATTTTTTTCTCCCTTAATAATAAAAGGTTTCATTGAAAACATGCATTCTGTGTTCCGTTGTGTTGTCACTGACTAACATTTAAATTTGTTTGACGATCTGAAACATTGAAGTGTGACAAACATGCAAAAAAAAACAACAAATCAGGACGGGGGCAAACACTTTTTCGCACCGCTGTAATTGTATGTATTTGCACGACGACGCTAACAGATGCTCGCTAACATTTGAAGGAGGCCAACCATAACGCACAGACTAGATGGTCCCCAGGCATTGGCGGCTGATTGCTAATGTCAGAGAGGGTTTGGTGTTATCTTTAAGACATCTGTTGCCATGGTGACGACACCTCCCATCCCCCCCCACACACACACACGTGTCATTGATCGCCACGATAGTTTGTAAAAACAACGCAAAGTGTGCGATTAATAAAGCTTTAATGAGTTGACTTCATAAAGTGCATAATGCATGACAAATGCAATTAAAAGCACAGTTTGCACATTGCCTCCCCCTTCCTTTTGCAATCATTAAATTGCATGAATCCAGCACATATTTACAAAACATATTGCAGCGTCCCGCGCGAGCTTGTTGGGGCAATTTGTGGCTCGGAAACAAAGAGTGAAAACATCTGTTTGCTATTTTTCCTACACTCGTCATCAGCAGTTGGCTTCAAAATAACATCTACTTATGTTCTATATTTTGCAAATGAGGTCTTTAGAAACACGTTTGGAATAATTAGAGCAGTGGAATTATGGAGGAAATGGGGGCCTCGAACCCTTTAGATGAGCCTGAAAATGGCAAAGCAACAGAAAAACCCACACATTTGTTCCTCGCGACCAAAAATGTCCCATTGAGAACGACTTTGAAAATGCCGTTTTTCATCCCACATGATCTTTTCCTGAACTAATGGCATTCTTTATGTTAACAATTTCACTCGGACTAGCTTTCACTTTTTATGTTTGTCTACAAGATGATACAGTGCTCGCTCGCTCCATCGAGGTTCACCTTTTGCACACTCACTGTTTTGATTTTTTAGTGCAATTGGGCCTTTATGAAGAATTGCATTGTGGGAAGTTGAGGTTTGTATTTCTGTGCTTTACAGCACGAGGCGGTGGTGTCCTCTATTCTCTCTCTTCTGTGTGCACCGCCTATTGTTTTCTACGTTCTGATTGGCTCTTGACCATTGTCAGTCAATCTTCTTTGTGCCGTCTCCTGTTGCGGCCATGGCTACCAAACTAGCTATCAGTGTGAGCTGCTTGCTAACCGCCGATACCGTAAACAATAGAAGAAACAGAAGAAGCTAACCGTGTGAGGAAAATACGACAACAGGAGCAATATGTTTTAACAAGGATAGAAAAACGCTACAGCCGAACGGTGCCAGGACGAGGGGGTACGGTCAGAGGAGTGAGTCACTTATTCATTTCTTGTGCCCAACCTAGTAGGTTGATAATTAAAATACAAACGAAATTTGAACTTTGAGAGTGTTTAAACAAGAGAGGAATGTGAGAAGATGTTAATGCCTGTCTGAGAAAAGTGTATAAATTGTATGGTGAGGGGTTTTACAGCCTTAAAACATATAGAATAATATGTGGCTCCCTGGATGAGTTGAGAACCCCTGATCTAAAGGCCGTCTGAATGAGTATTTACTTAAATACCATTGAATCTCTTTTATTATTAATGAAATATGATGACAAATGTCATTAACATAACCACTTTTTGCTTCCTTTTTCTGCTAAACACGTTTGCATCCGTCAGCTCCTCTGCTCTGCGTTCTCCAGCAGCGATGTGGTGATGTATGGACCCCAACGGCCAGCCACGTTTGATGCCATTAATTGATACTAATGGCCAACACAGTTAGAGGTGAGCGATGGCTGCACACACACGCCGTGACGAGCCACAAATCACAAGGTGGCTCGGCTCCAGCTGCAGCAACGTATGCCGGATGCAACAAAAAGTGTGTGTAAAGTCATACTTAGGAACGTTGTTATTGCGTTGTCTTATAGTGGAGCTTTTTCTCCAAGTGTCAGCAAAAAGACACGCCAAATAACTATAAAATAAGTCTGCCTGTGTGTTTTTTTTCTCCTTCCAGACATCTGCTCATCCAAATGTCTTGGAAAGGAGCGTGTCTAATCGCTGGACGCTCCGACAGAAAAAAAAAGTCATTTGGAAGAGTGCTGCTTCATATATTTGGCTGGAACCGGCGTCGGGAAGCTCTTTTGCAAGCATTTTCAATAAGGGAGCGGGGCGCTTACGGCGGCGCCCCAAATGGGAGCTCATTCAATCTGCGGGTCGTAAATAATTTGTGTGAGCCGTCGCTGTCACATGACACATATATTATTGCTGGATTTCAGGCCATCCAGGCTTTGATTGAGAAGTTTGAGGGGATGAATGATCTCTGGGCATCTCACGAAAAAGCCATTTAGTAATTTACACAGTACTAAAGAGTACAACGGTTTTTCCACTGCACGATACTTACTGACTTTGGCTCTGCAGTACTTGCTTCCGTTTGAAGGGGGTCGGGTTCCCACATCAAAACTGGTCTCTCCAAGAAGGAGACCGGGTTTTTCCAAGAGGAGAATGAGGGCAGCAACAAGCTGTTTATCCTCAAGCGCGACAACGACAACGGCAAATTTGCTGAAGAGCAACAACCTGAAAAACCCAGTTGGTGTAATGGTACAGCTGCTGCCTTTTATGGCATAGCTAACTACATTCAGGCGCAAGTCAAACCGTATTAAAATAGGTTTTAAAGAGTCATTTACGGCCTAAAGATGTCGCGAGATAATGTTGTTGGTGGCACGGCTGTGTGTGATACAGTAGTTTTGTAGTGGGGGGGGCTCCAAATAAAAATCTGCTTAAGGCCCCTATTTGGCCGGGGGCAGCCCTGATGCTAAGTGCTAATACAGTGTAACTCAGGCGTGTCCAAAGTGCGGCTTGGGAGACATTTGCAGCCTGTGGCTGTTTTTTTATTAGCCCACGGCACAAGAATAAAGTCAAAATATTAACAGAAAAAAGTTTATATAACAAGAAAAAATGGTAATTTTAGGAGAATAACGTTGCAATATGATGAGTTTAGTAGCAAAAAGTTTAGATATTAAAGGGGTAGTTCAGATTTTTTGACATGAAGTTGTATGACATCCTCATCAGCAGTGTAGTGCATCAACAGTGACTTACCCCCCAATTGGTCCCGTGAGTCCATTTCTGGTCGGATTTCTGTGACGAGGAAAGTAGTTCCGCTTAGTTGCTGGAGTATCGCAGAAGAAGTCACCCTTGATGTACTACACTGCTGATGGGGATGTCATACAACTTCATGTCAACAAAGCTATCTCTTTAAAGAAAAAGACATTTTTTAAGTTGTGATATGAGAAACAAACAAAACAAAAAAGTAATTTTAAAATTGTGTAAAAAGTGATCATGTTAAGACAAAAATAAAGTCACAATATTATGGAAATAAAGTCAGAATTACAAGAAGAAAATAGGTGAAATAGTTGGAAAATGTAAAAAAAAAAAAAAAAATAGTGTAATCTGTAATTTTAGAGAGAAGAAAGTCAAAATAAAAATAAGTCAAAAAAAGTCATATTCTAACAAGAAAAAAGTCATAATTTTACCAGAATGAACTCTGGAAAAAAAGTGGAAAAATAACGTCATAGCAGAATAAAGTTGAAATATTAAAGAAAAAAGACATTTTTTTAAGTTGTGATATTATGAGAAACAAAACAATGAATAAAGTTGTAATTTTAAAATTGCGGAAAAAGTTATAACGTTACCAGAATAAAGTAAAAATATCATAATTTATAAGAAGAAAGTTGTAATATCTGCAAAAATTTTAAAAATAAAAAAATAGAAAAATGGCAATAATTGTAATCCGTAATTTTACTAGAATTAAGCCAAAATATTAAGACAAGAAAGTAAAATTCAAAGAAAAAAAGTCACCATTTTACAAGAATAATCTCTTAATATTTTGAGAAAAATAATGTCATTTTAGTAGCATAGAGTTGATATATTAAAGAAAGAGTATTTACGTAAGAAAAAAGTTCAAACATTTGGAAAGTTTTTAAAACAAACATCTTAAAATGGGGGGGGGCAAAGAGTGACGTTGATATCAATAATAGGCTTTTTCTCCGATATCACAAAGCTGAGATGCAGTTTTTTCTTGAAATATATAAAACTTCTTATCATATTTACAAAATATCAAAGTGGCCCCTGCATCCTTATTATCCTAATTCATCTGTATATAACATCATGTCATTTCTTTTCGTCCATGCTGGTTCTGACTAGTAACGTAAGCATTGATGGTAATCATGCTAACACAAAGCAACAGGTGTCCTGGCTGGTCCACTAGACCACTAAGTGCTATTTTAAGGTGAAATTACTACATGTTGTTCACGAAATTGCTCCAATTTCCTCCAAGTCTTATCTTATCTTAGATGATTGAGGGAAGAAGTCAGTTTCCTTGTTTTAATTTTGAATTTGAACCAGACAGCAATAGAGGAGAATTGATTTCATATTTCGGCGCTAATTGACAAATGTGTTGTTTTTCTTCCTGGATGAGATCGACACATCGCTTCCTTCTTTGTTAATCAGCGGGTGTGACTGAATGACTACTTGAAAAAGTACCTATCACCATCATAATCCCCTGGCTACACACGGACACACACACACACGGAGTGACTCATCCAATATGGCTGCCAATCAATCACAGTAGGAAGGTCCATAAAAAAACAGCTTCTTCTTCCCATCACTCTATCATGGCTGCTCTTCACCTTACTGCTCGTGCATAAGTCATTCTCGGTGACAAGCACCAGCCTCGAGGCTAACCGGACCGTCTGAGTGACGGGCCTCCGGAAGAATTGTGCTACTTTTATTTCAAAGTTTTATGTGAGTATCTTTAAAAACTGTGTCTCCCTTTCTGGTCTGGGTTCTGGTAGGTACGTAGTGAATTAGCTAGGAGGCACAGAAACAGATCGGCAGAATAAATTGGATTATTTATCCTGGTCTATGTTGCCACTTGTTACTAGGCAGAATTTGTGGGGCACAAGTGGAGCTGCCCTATAAGCTAATGAAGCTAGCTAGCAGGCACATAAGCAGCTCAACAGCATAACTTGAATTAGCTCCCCTGGTTTGTCACAGGTCTGTGTAGCTACCTGTTGCTAGGCAGAGCTTG
Source organism: Dunckerocampus dactyliophorus (assembly GCF_027744805.1). Classification (NCBI taxonomy): domain Eukaryota; kingdom Metazoa; phylum Chordata; class Actinopteri; order Syngnathiformes; family Syngnathidae; genus Dunckerocampus; species Dunckerocampus dactyliophorus. The sequence continues at coordinate 28,311,416 of NC_072831.1, read as the reverse complement.
CGAGGCACAATTCTAGATGTCCCAATCGCTAATGACAAAAATAGACATAGTGTAGTATGCACTGTATTATGTTAGCTCACCAGCGGACGCATAAATACATCATCAGCTGCTCTGGTTATTATTTCTGGTTATGTCACATATCTATGTAACCACTCGTTGCCAGGCAGGTTTCATGGGGCACAATTGCAGCTGCCCTATAGGCCAAAGAAGCTAGCTAAAATGGCACATAAACAGATCAACAGTGTAACTCGGATTAGTTTCCCTGGTTATAGGACATGTCTGTAGCCACTTGTTGCTAGGCACAATTTGAAAATGATGAAAAAAATATGCATATGCTAGGCATGCCCCGTCAACCATGTTTGCCAACCCTCCCGATTGTTCCTACTAACTCAAGTTAGATTTCTCTTGTATTTCTCCCAATCTTTTGGGTCGTGGAGGAAGTTTTACGTGGATATCCCCTTTCTCGTGTGTGCTAGCGCATTATTTTTCTATGTGGCCACTTGTTGCTAGGCAGAGCTTGTGGGGCACAATCACAGCTGCCCCATAGCCTAATAAAGTACGTGACACTCCCATATGCGTGGTACCTTTGCCAAGTGTCACATTTCTCTGGTAAAAATGGCACACAGTCCGGCTTCGAACAAATAAATTACAACATTGATTTCAGAGGTTTTTGACTGTAGTCTGCGTAGATACCAAAAGGTCAAAACACAACAAAAACATTACATAGCGACATAAAAAAATAAAAATAAAAAATTACCCTGGACGGATGTGTTAGTAAACTTCGTCCCCCCTCGTGCTCGGACACTTCCTGGACTTCTTTGCGCCTGCAGGGGGCTTTAAATCCCATCATTTCTCTCTGTGTCATCACCGCAGTTACAATCCTCACCTCATTTGCATAATATTCCCATTCCCTTGCCGTCTCACTCCTCCTGCATCAGACAAACTGCAGTGGGAATCATAGTGGGATATGACCCGCTTACTTCCGCTCAACCTATTCCCTGTTTCTGTGTGTGTGTAAAGATGTATGTAATGTGTGTGTTTACATGGCCCACCACCCTCAGTGATTTACCGCACCGATCAATAACATCTATATCGTCTTTTAGTCCTGCCGGGACACGCATGTTCAGCAATGATGCGGTTAACGAGTCTTCAGTGAACCCAACGCGTGTGTTATCGTAAACACTGAAGATAATTTTGTCTTTGATGCAAATAGTGTACGCGTTTCCCTCAAGTATTACATCACTTTGAACCAAACAATGACATCGTTTCAGACTTCAGACATCGTACGTATTTTCATACGAATCAAAGAGCGCGATATGCTTGATTTTGAAAACTTGAACAATACCTTCAGTAACTTTAGTAAAGTCTTTAGTAAAGCTAATTATTTCGTAAACAACAACAATTTAGTGTCCAGTCAGCGTAACACAATTTTTTTCGTGAAACATCAGATGACTTCAATGAACCTGAGTTTAGTAAGCAAGGTTTTTGTAAATCTTCAGTGAACCTAGATTGAACCTAAACTAAACCTTACAATTTATTTTCAATTTACATTTTTAGTCTATTTTGTTTTCTTTCTTTTAATCCATCCATCCACTTTCTTCCGCTTAACCGGGCCGCGGTCTCAGTAGGAAATGATGTTTTATTTTGTTTGTTTTTTTTCAGTTTAATTTAGATTAATGTAATCATATATCTATTTTTTGTTACATTTTATTTCACCCCTTTCACAAAATTTATAATTTTCCTATTTTTATAACCCCATTTTGGATTTTGGAAGTAGCATTTATTTTACTGTTTAATCCTTTTTGCAAACATCAGAGACAATTTAGTCTGCGGTTAACTTCAAAGATCCTGTTTTCATAAACATCAAAGATGACTGAATCTTCAACAAACTTAATACGAGTTTTTGTCAACACTGAAGAAAACGAATTGTGTTTTTGTTAACATAAAAATGAAAGTCCTGTATAGCCATTACTAAACTAGTTACTTACTAAACTAAACTAAACTAAACCAAATGTTCATTTGTGTAATGACTGAGAGTGTTCTATGAACGTTTTCGGAAACATCAAAGACAATTTAGCCTAGCATTGTTTTTTCCGAACATTGTGAACCTGAGGTTTTGTGTTTTTGTAAATACTGAGGACACTTTGAAGTGAATTTCAGTGATTTAGGTGTTTTTGTAAACAACATTTTCAGTTTTCATTGAACTTGAAAGTTTGTGTCTCCTTTAATATTTCAGGCACGTTAGTCTCAGATGAATCTAACTTTGATCTTGTTGCAAACATTGAAAAATGTCTTCAATGATTCAATAAAATGGCTTTTTCACAAACTTCGCAGACAACTTATAACTGTAGTTACATAATATCCGTCCATCCATCCATTTTCTATACCGCTACGGGGATCGCAAGGGTATGCTGGAGCCTTATATGATATATATACATATTTTTCATATTCAGCTTTTACATAGATATTGATAATAAATGACACCCACGTGTTCAAAGGACAGAACGTCCTGGCATATGAAAGATTTATTAGTTTGACATTGATGAATATGGAGGCCAGACAATCAAAGGAGGATGCAAGGCCCGCTGGACTGCACCGCCCTCTGCTGGCGATGTTGACTACTACAGCGCATTTACAACGGCGATGAAGCTATTCTGCAGTATTCCGCAAACACGTCAAGAAAAAGCATATTTAATGATTGTCTACCGGGCTGAATGAGAAAGCAAGCTGATTCAAATAAACTAGGTTGTGCTGTCATTCAATGATAATAAAACAAATATATTTTAATGACCACCAGGTGGCAGCAGATCTTTTGGGGAAAAAAGACCTTATGTTTTTGAGTTGATGCAACAGCAAAAAAGTGGGCAGTGCATAAAGGACGTGTAAACTGCAATAAGATCGCGGATTAGCTCCTGATTGGTTGAAAAGTTTGCGGTACTTTTTTTTCTGCTGAGTTTTTTTCCTACTATAAAAAGCAATGGCAACGTGAGAGGTTTCATTCTCTCGAAGTGAGCACCGGAGCTGGACTATTACTGAGCTAAAAGTCCTTCACTGGGATAACAACTACTTTAGTGGAATATCTCTGCAAGATCAGATTTTTTTAGCCATGGCAAACTCCTGTCTGCAGCTCTTTGGCTTTCTGTGCAGCTGTCTGGGGTGGTTGGGCATCGCTGTAGCGACCGCCACTAATGACTGGGTGGTCCTCTGCAAGTATGGCCTGAACACCTGCAAGAAGATGGACAACCTGGGGGCCAAGGGGCCGTGGGCTGAGTGCATCATCTCCACTGGACTCTACCACTGCTCCACCTTCACACAGATACTGGAACTGCCTGGTACAAAAAAAAAAACAAAAATGTTTTTAAATCTGAACTTTTCACAAATAGTTCTCTGCATATACTTACTCTTATTTTTATGATCTATTGTCTGGTTTAGTGTTCTATTTCACTTTTAATTTTATATGAATTTGATTTTTTTTAACATGAAATATTTTAGTTTTATTTTTATAGGATTTCTAATGAGAGTTATTTATCTAGTTTTATAGAAATTATTTTACAATTATTTTCAATTGACATTTTTATTACATTTTATTTGGTTTGTTTTTCTGTCTTAATTGTATATACATTTTATTTTTTTTACATTTTCTTAATTGGATCTTTTTTCAATTTATTTTTACATGATGTTAATTATATATGTTTACATATTTTATTTAATCTTTCACCAAATTTATAATCTTCCTATTTTTAGAACCCTAGTTTGATTTCTTTAATTAATAAAATGTATTTATTTTCTTGTTCATTTATTCGATTTGACTCTCTTTTTCCATGTATTTTTTTATTGTATCCCTACATCTAGCATTATTTTATTTTGTCTCCATATATAATACCTGTATTTTGGATTTTTAAATTATATTTAATTTTGTTTACTAATTTATTTTTTATATTATCTTAAGTGTATATTTTTTGTCTTTCTTTTTATATTATTTCAATTTGATATTTTTATAGATTTTTTTCCCCCTTTCACAAGATTTATAATTATCTTATTTTAATAACCATCTTTTGGAATATAAAATTATATTTTATGTTGTTCATTATTCAATTTTTCATACATTTTCTTAATTCTATATTTTTTACTTTATTATTCCATTATTTGAATTACATATTTTTATATATTTGATGTAATCCCGTTCACAAGACTTATAATTTTTGTATTTTAATAACCATATTTAATATTTAAAATTTCTATTTCATTTAGTTTACCTTTATATTTTATATTTATATTCATTTTATTTTATATTTTAGCATACAGTACAGGCCAAAGGTTTGGACACACAACACACCTGTGAAGTGAAAACCATTCCAGGTGACTACCTCATGAAGCTCATTGAGAAAACACCACATAAAACATAGGACTAAAATATAAGACATATTTGGAGTTATTTCATTTTGTTAAGTACATCATCTCACGTGTGTTCACTCCCACTTTTGAGAATCTCCAATGTAAATAGTCATGAAAATAAAGAAAAGGCATTGAATGAGAAGGTGTGTCCAAATGGTAGATTTTCTTTTCCCTTTCTCCATCCATGCATCTTCTATGCCGCTAATCCTCACTGGGGTCGTTGGAATGCTGGAGCCTATCCCAGCTGACTTCGGGCGAGAGGCGGGGTACACCCTGGACTGGTGGCCAGCCAATGGCAGGGCACATATAGACAAACAAGCATTCACACTCACATTCATACCTATGGACAATTTAGAGTCGCCAATGAAGCTAACATGCATGTTTTTGGAACGTGGGAGGAAACCGGAGTACCCGGAGAAAACCCACGCACACACGGGGAGAACATGCAAATTACACATAGAGATTCGAACCCGTGACTTCCCGATCTCCTGACTGTGTGGTCAACATGCCAACCACTAGGCCACCGTGCGGCCCGTTTTCCCTTTCTCAAAATGTATAATTTTCTTATTTTAATAACCATCCTTTGGAATTTGAAATTATATTTTTTTCAGTTAATTATTTCTTTTTTTTCAATTTATTTTTCTATATTCTACTTCATTCCTTTCACAAGATTAATCATTTTCCTATTTTAATAACTATATTTGAAATGTTGAAATTAGATTTTTAGTTTATTTTATTGTATATTTTTTCAATTTATTTGTATATTATTTGAATTATAGATTTGCATATATTTTTCTTCATCCCGTGCAAAAAATGTATAATTTTCCAATTTTTATATATGAATTAATCTATTTTTTTCCATGTACTTTTTAATTCCAGCATGACTTTCTAATGTGTATCATTTTGTGTCTTTGCAGCCTACATCCAGACCACACGTGCACTAATGATCACAGGTTCCATCCTGGGCCTGCCCGCCGTGGGGATGGTCCTCATGTCCATGCCTTGCATCCGCATCGGCAACGAGCCTCAGAGTTCTAAGAACAAGCGTGCCGTCGTGGGCGGCGTCCTCACGCTCATCGTCGGTAAGACTTTTCCCCTGCGTGCACGTTCTGGGCTGCGACCTCTGATGACCTCAAGCTATACGTCGATTTTGATGGTTCCTCCGCCCCCTCCAGTGCAGAAACACACGCTTAAATGTTTCCTTCCATTTCACGGAAGCCTCCACCCGTTATTAGTCCATTCTACACCCTGCTTTTGTCCTCGGTCACATGGAAACTAACCACCCCCTCCACACAAACACACCGTGACCATCAGCAGACATTTCCACAACAAAGTCCTAAAAGCACACAGCAACATTAACTAGTTAAGTTAGCAGCACAGCAACATTAACTAGTTAAGTTAGCAGCACAGCACATCATGGCAACCCTCGTGAAAGTGTAAAGCGTAAGCATTTTTCTTACATTTTACGTTGTTTTTAGTGATTTTACATGTGTTTTTGTGCCCCGTTAGCGCTGTGCGGGCTGGTGTCCACCGTGTGGTTCCCCATCGGGGTGCACTGGGAGGAAAACCTGATGTCATTCGGCTTCTCGCTGTATGCCGGCTGGGCGGGCGTCGTCTGTTCGCTGCTGGGCGGCTGCGTGCTCACCTGCTGCTCCTCAGACTCCGCCTCCTCCCGCCCGTACCAGGACAACAGCCACTACTATTATTCCAAGACGGGCAACGCGCCGGGCGCCCCCACCGCCACCGCATCCTCTGTCAACCACGCCAAGAGCGCCCACGTCTGACCACGATGTCGGACACACACTTTGACACACCCACACACGTTAGTGAAAGAGTTGGGAACGGCCCTCCACTGTCGGCCATGTTGGTTGGATCTTTTGGGGGCGTGGCCTGTGGACTTCCTCTCCTGCTCAGTGGACTCTCATCACGTTACGCGTTTTCATTTGATTAATTTCGTGGAATTTTTATTGTTGGTGTTTCTAACTAGAATTTGATTGAGTTGTTGGCTGTGAGTTGTACAGACAATTAAATAGAAGATGTTGTCACTTAGCCAAAGTGTTAAAACTCAAGTATGGCCCCTGGCAGCAGTGTACGAAAAATAAGACGAAAATGCAGCGATCTGATTGGACGCTTAGTAAACGCCATCATCTATCGGCGATGCTATGACATCCTTTGCTTTTTCCGATCTATTATCTTTTCAACTGCGTTACGGGAAAAGTCAAAGTAAGCTAGCCTATTTTATTTTTGACTAAGCTGAGCGGAAAAAATAATGAATGCCGTGACATTGTTTTTTCACGATCTATAATCTCTCGCTTTTGTTGTCACCAAAAAAAGTCCCACATTTCGTTACGGTTGGAACAAGTATGCACGCCTATTTTGTTTTCGACTAAGCTCAGCAACAACAAAAACAAAGCAACAAAAAAAGTCCCATGTTTTACAACGGTTAAAAAAAGTAAGCTAGCTTATTTTGTTTTTGACTATGCTGACCAACGGAACAACTTAATTACGGCAAACAAAAATTGTGCAACAATATAAATGCGACAATTAGTTTCAGCGCATGATGACATTATTAACTTAAATGACGTTGTCGCCTTTTGGCGATGCCGTGACATCATTTGCTTTACCATCTATACTGTACTGTTGCATTTATGGTTACCAAAAATGTCCCACATTTTGTAACTTTTGGAACAAGTAAGCTAGCCTATTTTGTTTTTGACTACGCTCAGCAACGGAAAAACTTTCAATGAGGACAAGACATTATTTTTAAAATGTGAAAGAATATTCTTTTTGGTACGTGGTAACATCGTAACCAAAAGTAAGTTTCGCAACTGTTAAAACAGGTAAGCTAGCCTATTTTGTTTTTGACTATGCTGATCGACGGAACAACTTTTAATTACAACAACAACAAAAAAAGTGTTTTGGCATATGACAACAACAAGCTTAACTGACGTTGTCGCCTTTTGGCAATGCCGTGACATCATTTGCTTTCCGATTTGTAATCTTGTCATTTTTGCCAAAAAAGCCCCAATGTTTCATAACTGATGGAGGAAGTAAGATAGCCTATTTTGATTTTGGCCAGACTGAGTGACGGAACAACTTCTAAAAACAACAAAAGAAACCACAATAAAAGTATGAGGTCTGGATATTGCAGCGAAGGGTTAGGAGTTTGGTCAGGGGTGTCCAACTTTTTCCAGCGAGGGTCACATAACAAAAATGTGAGGATGCAAGGGCCACTTTGATATTTTGTATATGCTAGGTAGTTATATATATATTTCAAGAAAAAACTTTGTGATATTGGTGAAAAAGTCTATTATTCATATGAACTTCACTCTTTACCTTTTTTTTTTACCCATTTTTGCAGATTAAAAAAAAAAAAATTCTAAATATTTCAACTTCTTCTTAAATAATCTTTGTCAATTTTCTTTTTGTAATATTATGACTTCATTCCCCTAATATTTTGACTTTATTCTCATAATATTATAACTTTCCCCAACCTAATTTTCCAAAAATTACTTCTCTCACATTACGACTTGTAAAAAATAATGATTTTTTTTTATATTTCAACTCTATGCAACTGAAATGACATTATTCTTCCACGTTTATTCTCATAGATTTTGTTTTTTCCATTTCTGCTGGGGTTTTTTCCCAACTATTTCAACTTAAATTAATGTAAATGTTGTAATTATGACAATATTCCCATAATATTTTGACTTTATTTTCATAACATTACAACTTTTTTGGCAACCTAGTTTCCCAAAAATGACTTTGTTTTGTTTTTTTCTCATAATATTGCTTTTTTATTATTATTATTTTCCACTAGCCATCCCAAACCAGCTGTACTTGTTTTGTTTTCCTTTGTTTCCCGATCTTGCCTGCGTTGTTGCCCAAAAAGTCAAACTTCCTTGCGAGCTAACCACCCAGAAAAAGCTGTAGATTTTCTTCTCGAATCTGTTGCGCGTTAAACATGAAGCATGATTAAAAATGTAAGCGGACGTGTAAGCATTTGCGTAAGCGTGATAATTGGAATAACAAATCCTTGCAGCTTCTCAACATTCACGCACGTTATTGTTTCCTTAAATGTGACTTATACCATCGTGATATCAGCTGTATCGGATGGACTTTATGTGCACTGATAGCACGGCAAGTAGTTGAAAAAACTAATCGGTATCCTATGACTTTGTTGGCTATTTATTGTTTCATGTGCTCCTGTTTGATTTTCCACATAAAGCTACATCTATCTGCCTTGGCGCGTCACGTTCTTATCTCTGTGTTGTCATATCTGTAATGTTAGTCAGAGACCTTGACTTGCACAGGAGGGTTTGTCCCCATACACGCCCACACGCACACGCACACACACACGCACGCACACACGCACGCACACACGCACGCACACACGCACGCACACACGCACGCACACACGCACACACACACACACACACACACACACACACACAGACAGACAAAGAGCAAGACACAGTGTTTGGTGAGCTGCTTCCGGAGATGATAGTGCATGGACCCGGTCCTGCTGAAGAGTTGTTGGCGTCAGGCGGACAAAATGTCCCGAAATGTGCGTGCGATCAACTTTTGTGCCGAGCTTGTATTAGAAAGTATTGTCTTTGATGTTCGGAACGGAAACAAAAAGCCAACACATACAAACTGGACCACGCAGGATGAAATAAAAAACACTAATGCAGTCAAAGCAATCGGGAAAATCTCCCTTGAAAGTTACACAAAACCAGCGCTTGATTCAACCAACAGCAGCTGGTTTTGTTGCTTTTTCTTTAGCTTTTTTGCACCCCAAAAGAAGGTGAAGCCTCAACAGTGACAGTTCTGAGAAGAAACGGAATATTTTCCACTCTGTTATGAACAAGAGTGGATATGTTGCATTACTAATCCAAAACAATATTTAATCCACAATACAATCAATATTATAATAGTAATGCAACATATTTGCGCTTGTTGATAATTATCAACATGATCAAAGATTAGTACTAATGCTTTCTTTTTTTCTTTTACAGTGGTTAACTTCTTTTTACACTTGTGAGACCGTTAAGAATGGTACAAAATTCTGCGCCACAAATTGTATTGCTTAGTAATGTTATATAGTGGTTAACTCAATATAGTCAAGAAAATGGTAGTTGTAATAAATAGTGGACTTATTTTTACAGTTGTCTGACAGTCGCTGAGAAAATAACAGGAAATGCATGGCGCAAATTTTGTGACCCCATTTCGAATTCTTTATTTAAAAAGGGTGTTTAAAGAGCATTTTACTGTTTTAATATGCTAAAGCAACGACGGCTAACTTATTTTTGACAGTTAAGAATGTTACAATATGACTGACAACATTGCCTGTGCAGATAAAGGTTTTATGACTGACAGTTTGACCCGAGAACAAACTATTTATATTACTATTATTTCCTATGGAGGAAAGAATATGTGTTGTGTATCTTTTATAAGTGTAACAGTTGGATTTGACGAAAGCGTGGTGTTGAATACGCTCCGTTTCTTCAACACCACATGTGCCAGCCACACCGAACTACAACACCTCTTTTTTAATGACATCTTCGGTGCGCCCCACTGAACAGGCATGACCAATCAACTTTCGTCAAATCCAACTGTTACATGAGTAGTATTTAGTTTCTTTGTTTTTTACTATGACATAAAATGTATATACTACTTTGATACTACAGTGGAACCTTGGTTAGAGTCATTAATTCCACCCGAACCGAAAGGGACGCTATCAATTTTTCTCATAGGAAATCATGTAAACCCAATTAATCTGTTCCAGAAGGCCAAACATGACCACATGATCGCATCTTGTTATTAATACACCGTGTGACTCCAACTGTGTTCTTAATGATTTTTTTTTATCACAGAACGCCCTGAGATTCTAAAACAAAGAACCTAGCTTGCTAACAAAATAGCATGTCTACAACATCATCAGCGGTTGACTTTCAAAAACACGTTTTTATAGATTTACATGCAGTAAACAATTATAAATGGATATACGTGACAAACGAAAGGGATAAATGAACTTTTAAGATTGTTTTTACCTTCCTTGAGAAGTAATTCTTGATGCCAGTGTTCTCAAAGACACAATGTGGCAGTGAGACACCACACGGACACCATTTTCCTGTTTTGCCATGAGTTACTTCTTTTATTCAGTTGTGTTTTTCACCCCAATAACCCAAAACTGAGCCACAGAATGTTTCAAGCACCAGAATTTTGATTTTTTTTTTTTAAAAAAAAACGGAGGAATTACTATTAAATTGAATTGAATTCAAGAAGTAGCTCATGACAACATAGGAAAAAGGTGTTTGGGGTGTGTCTCGGTGCCACATCGGGAACACTCAAGTCAAGAATCACGTCTTCAATGAAGGTAACAGTTTGCTCATTCACCATTGGTTAATTTAGCATTGTCATTTGTCTTTCGGTTATTAGCACGATAGCTTCTTTTTTAGAAGCTAAGGACGTTAAGTCATAAAAAAAACAACATTAAGGGCACAGTTAGACTCATGCCCAACAAGACACACAGCATATTGTATGCTAACTGGAAAAACTACGTAAACCCTTTTTCAACGAAAAACATGCTAACCAGAAGGGACGCTAACCGAGGTTCACTGTATTTAAATATTTGTATATATTTATGGCACAGGTAAACTCATTTTAAATTAATTGTGATTCATTTGGGATTTTTTTCATCTAGAATTGTATTTTTTTAATAAAAGTAAATACAAATACATTTGAAATGTATATTCTTGTATTTTTGTTTAGACTTGAATTTTTTAGGAGACTCGAGAAACTACCAATTTCCATATTTTACATATTTAGTGCTGAGCTTTTCCTACAATCTGCATAGTTATTTTTCGTACAATGTACTTCAGTGCTTACCCTTTTTTTTCTTAACCTTGTGGTTGACTTTTCGTGCAGTTTCCCACTGCTAATTTCATGCAAATTGCAACATGTTGGTTACATTTTTTTTGGAGGCTTGGAGACTACCGTTTTTTGTACTTTACTAATTTAGACCTTGGCTTCTTGTACAAACTGAAAACTTATTTTTTATACAATGCCCTTATAATTTCTTGTTGAAAAGTATTGGTCACAATCATTCAGTGCTTAACATTTTTGGTATTTCTTAATTTTGTGGTTTACGTTTCGTGCAATTTCCTGATTTTGCGCTTAAATTTTTAAAATGATTAAATTATTAATTTTGTGTCTTTAACTTTGATTCATTTTCCTGAAATAAGGGAATTACTAGAGTCATTAAAAAGAGCAAGTTTTTTGTTCTTTTTTTTAAATTTTATTTTACTTTGTATTTTCAATAAATAACTTTCATCATCACAACTGAGCAGAAAAATGTGCACCCAAGAGCCAAGTTCTAACAACTTACACACATCACACACGCACACACAGAAGAAACGAAAATATATTAAAAAGTCAACGTGACAACATTATTTTGTACAGTTTTGTGCCAAAACTATACAGCAGACGTTTGTATATATTATGATATATATATACTGTATGTATGTGTGTGTGTGTGTGTGTGTGTGTATATATATATATATATATATATATATTTGTCAGTCGCTGCGAAAGAACACATTGAAACAACAAGACAAGCACAGAAAGAACATGGCGCGCCTTCTCCGGGGAACAAAACAGCTTGTTTGTGTTTGTAGTAGAATTTGTAATAAAATAGTTCTTCCTACTACCGTCTAGATTCTTTCTAGAAAGGAGAACTAGCATTCTAGAGGGACTACTGTTGTTAAAAATATACTTTTATAGCTTCGAGCCAGGCCTCCTAAGCTTGTTTTGGGAGGACCTGCAGACAGGAAGTAGCTGTAGAAAAATACTTGCTATAATACTTTTTTTTCTTGTTTTCAAAATCGTATCTTATGCACGCACCTCCGCAGTTTGGAGTCTATAAGCTACTTGTACTCGCCTAAATGGAACACTTGGATTTAAAAAAAACAAAAAAGAAAAAAATTATCTCTCTCTTTGCTGAAAGTTAACAAACATGGCCGACTTTGGCTTGGAAAGACGAACAGGAAGAGGGTGCGCATGTTTCCAAAAGTGGGAACTTCCGAAATGTCTGTTTCCTGTGCCAGTGTGCCCTCCTGTAAAGTTTGTCTTACATCAAATGAGCATCTTCTCAACCACAATTTAGTAGGATTTCGTACAAAAGGGTGCTTTCTAATTGGTAAAAATAAAAAAAAAATTGCACTATTAACTTCTTAAACCACGAACAACTTGGTTTTCCTGGCAAAATACAGCCTTTATATAATAGTATGGTATAATAATGCTTCAGGGGAAATGCTAGTGTTGTTTTAAAAAGTTACCTTCCAGGCTGCATTTTTGTACAATTTTTTTGTGAACAATTTGCAAATATGGTACTTGAACGTTCCTCCACACAATAAACGAATTCATTCTTATGAAAACCTTCACATTTATTCTGAGCAGATGCGCCGTGCCTACAATTTGACTGATGACTTTATTTGGTTGTTCACTTTTGTTTAGCTTGGCTACATTTTGTTGGAGCCTAAGAGACTAGCATTTTCTTTTTATTTACTAATTTAATGCTTCGATTTTTGTATGAATTGCAAACTTTGTTTTTGTGCTTAAAATGTTTGGCCTTTCTTAATTTTGTGGTTTACTTTTCACGCGCTTAACTACTTGTGTAAATTCTCATATATATATATTTTTTTTTATACTGTACGTACGGCATAGTTCTTGTTGATCAAACTTCTTTGGAGTCTCTGAGGAAACCATTTTCATAATTTACTAATTTAGTGCCTAGCTTTTTGGACAATTTTCAAAATTATTTTTAGTACAATGTCCTTATTTCTTAATTCTTCTTGGAAAAATACAGGACAAAATTATTCAGAGCTTAACATATTTGTGATTTCTTAATTTTGTGGTTTACTTTTTGTGCAATTTCGTGTTGGTCAAATTTTTTGGGAGACTCGAAAAATTACCATTTTTCATAATTTACTAATTTAGCGCTGAGCTTTTCGTACAATTTGCAAACTTATTTTTCGTACAATGTCCTTAGAATTTATTGTTGAAATACATTGGTCAATATTATTTAGAACTTGCAATTTTTGTGATTTCTAATTTTGGGGTTTACTTTTTTTGCGGTTTCCTAATTTGGTGATTAACTTTTTGTGCAAGTTTTGCTTCTTTTGTCATAAAATGTACTGCAAAATTCTCATGACAACATGTTAGCCAACTTTTTGGGAGACTCAAAAAAATTACCATTTTTCATAATTTACTAATTTAGCGCTGAGCTTTTCGTACAATTTGCAAACTTATTTTTCGTACAATGTCCTTAGAATTTATTGTTGAAATACACTGGTCAAAATTTTTTAGAACCTACAGTTTTTGTGATTTCTTAAGTTTGTGGTTTACTTTTCCTGTGATTTCCTAATTTTTTGATTAACTTTTTGTACAAATTTCTCTTTTTTTTCATAAAATGTACTACAAAGTTCTCATCAGAACCTGTTGGCCAATTGTTGGGAGACTGTGAGACTACAAAAATGATTCTAATTCAGTGTTGAGCGTGTTATACAATTTGCAAACTCATGTTTTCTACAACGTGCTGAGAGATTCTTGTTGAAAAATATGGTATCATTTAAAGAGGGTTGACATTTTTCGTGTTTTCTTCATTTTTTGGTCTACTTTTCTAATTTGATTTCCTAATTTGGTGACTAACTTTTAGTACCAATTTTTTTTTGTCAAAAATGTACTGCAAAATTCTTGTGAGAACTTTTGTTTCACAAACTTTTGGAAAATGTGCTTATTTTTGTGATTTCTTGAATGACTGATGAACTTTTCGTACTTTTTGTAGGATTTACTCATTTGGTGCCCAAGTGTTTGTACAATTTGCCACTGCGGTGCTTACGCTAGGTACACTTTTCACACGATGTCCAGATGAAGTCTTGTGTCAACAAAGTCCAAATTACCCAGAGCCTAACATTTTGTAAATTTAGTGGTTAGCTTTTCATGCGATTTACTAATTTAGCACTAAACTTTTTGTATGATTTCCTACTAAATTGTTGTGAGAGCCTCAGAGTGTGGTGGAAGTCAGGGGGTCCTGTTGTGTGTGGCATGTTGAGCTTGGTTGCATGTTGCGTTTCTGTTGCATCGTCATCAGCACATGCAGGTTGTCATGCATGAAGAGCATGCTCGACACTCAGCAGCACATGTTTACACACAAACACACACACACACGCGCACACAAACACACAAGAAGAAGAAGAAATATGGTCAGGGTTTACAATCCAGCGTCTTTTGTCGTTATTTTTGGCTGAGCTGCGACTGCATTTTCGTCTTTTGGCTGAGTTGGGAGGAGATTAAGGTACACAGGTGGAGTGTGTAAGTGTGTGCTAATGTGTTGTTATGTCGGGGGGTGCGGGGGAGGCGTGAAATGGCTTCACCATGAGGGGGCGCTGTGCTGCACGTGTGTTAATGGACGTGGTGTGAGCAGAGGTAGGGTGGGGGTTGCTGTGTGTCGCGTGGCATCCTTAGATTTAGTGCATTTGACAAATAAGGCTTCCCTTCAAAAAGGGACAGATGCAGCAAAGAGGGGCACAAAAAGGACAAGCTGCAGGGAGGACAAGCACCCCCCCAGCCCCACACACCGAAGAGCAACACGTCCACTCCACTTTGAGTCCGCACAAACTCCGAATTGAGCCTGGCAGCCTTAGCTTATGTGACGTAGCGGCGGGAGTCGATGGTTGGATCACAACGACACTTCACTGTGCATGCGAGGAAGAGGGCGTGGCCACCAGAAAAAGGGGGCGCTCCAGGCAGACGAGCCACATGAGTCCACATGTATGTTTTGGAAAGTAAAAGAGAATAATCTGAAAACATATTTGCTGCTATTTATCAGAAGCCTGGCGAAGGTAAGCACCTGACACCCACCCACAATTGCGCCCGCTACCGGTTCCTGGGGTCCACAAGTCCAAGTGTTGAGCCTTGCGGGTCACCACTGTTTTTACCGCCCTCACATATCCACTAAATACCGGGGGGAGGGGCTGCAACGGAGAGCCACCCCAAATAGTTGGATTACTTGAGCCTTTAGGGCTACTGTAGTTGCTGGGAAGGTCTGAGAATACAGAAGGAAAAAAAATGTCACATGTCCCATATTTGTCGACGAGACCCCCACAGGGACTCTTAAACAGGTAGGGGAGGGGGGCGGCAAGAGAAAACCAACTCTAAGTTGTCTGTTGCAACTCTGATAAGATTTTTTTTCTATTAATATATATCGTTTTTTCAATGTTGAGCCCCAAAAAATTTGCCCCCAGGGTGACTGCCCCCACATACACCAGTTAGGGGTTTTAGGGGGCCACCATTTTTTTTTATTATACCGAAAAGTACATAATTTTTCTACTGCTATTTTCTTTATCCCTTCTTTCAAAATGTGGCCCCAAATTTTGCCCCTGGGATGACAGCCCCCACATGTCAAGTATTTAGCCTCATGGTCCACCGCAGTTTGCGATTAAAAAAAAAAGACAGACAACTAACATGTATTTCTTCATTCCGTTGCAACACTGCTATTTTTTTTCACTATTTTATTTTAATTTTTTATCTTGAGCCCACAAAAGTTTGCCCCCAAGGTGATAGCCCCCATAAACCCAAGTTAGGGGATGCAGGGGGCCACCATAGTTGATGATTTTATTTAAAGTACACCAACAACCAACCACAGTAATTATTCTGCTATGTACTTTTTCCCTTCTTTTAAAATGTGGCCCAAAATTTTGCCCCTGGGATGACCGCCCCCCAAAGTCCAGGTATTTATTCTTACAGACCCCTGATTAAAAAAATATACATACAGACAACTAATATGTATTTCTTCTTTCCATTGCAGCACTAATATGATTTTTTTTTCTCTCCTATTTTATTTTTAGTCTTGCGCCCTCAAAAATGTGGTGACCACCCTCACATACTCAAGTTAAGAGCCTTAGGGGGCCACCATATTTCATGATTTTATTTCAGTTCCACCAATAATTATTCTGCTACTATTTACTTTCTTTCTTTATTTCCCTTCTTTCCAAACGTGGCCCCAAATGTTTGCCCCTGGGATGACCGCCCCCACATGTCCAAGTATTTAGCCGTAGTTCGTCATTTCAAAAAAAAAACATGCAGACAGGATTCTAATATGTTCCTCTTTTTTAGGGTTCTGTCAGTCATGGGCCCTTAGAATCGTCGCCACTTGTGCCCCCCTTGTCCAGGGCCCCGTCCAAAACTACATGTGGACAAAAGGCCACACACTGAGAACACACGTGATCCTTTGGCCTAGATTGGGTGACACAAGAGTTGTAAAGGTTCTAAGGTTCTCAATATTTAGAACGCTGGCTGGAAACTAATGCCGGCATTATTACTAGGGGGGGGTCTGGTTAGGAAAAACAAACTGTAACCAGGAAGCAGCAAGAAAGGCATGCATGCAGAAAAGAGCAGAAAGAACCAAACATGCAGAGAGGAAGGACAAAACAAACGAGACACAAAACAACTCCGAGAAGAAAACGGACGAGGACGACGGACGTGAAAACGCTCACGTTGTGCACAAATTGAGAAACACACCATAACAACATGAAGGCACTAATCGCAAGCACAGTTCCGAGAAGTAATTGTGAGAACACCCCCCATGTTGTCCTCAGTCCTTCCTGGGACAGATGTTTGGGACGTGTGACGAACGCTCGTCTTATGATAAGACGTGTCTTTTTGTGACGGATTGGACTGTTGTTTCATTCCCAGTCAGGCGCTTATCTCTTGATATGTCTACACTTTCCTATCTGTCTTTTTCATGGGGGGCGGGGGGTCTGTGTCATGACCAGTATGAGCTTCCATTTTAGGTGGCGAAAGCAAGCAGTGAAGAAAGGGGGGAGTGTGTGGGAGTGGGAGGGACAATGTAGCCCGAGACACACCGACATGCTGGCATGCATGCACCATCCCGTCACCCGTGCCAACCCACCCCCCGGGGCGCAGACAAGGCAGTACATTCATGATGAGTCCCTCCCCTTCAGAAGTCCATGGGGTCTTCTTCCGCCATGGCCTGGTTAGGGACGCCTCCCCTTTTAACCGGGGTGCCGTCGCTCTCCGGCACCGCCTCAGGGGCGCGTCCCAGGCCCGACCCCGCCTCAGGCGTCTCCCAGGTGTCGCTGGCGGGCGGGTAGAAGTCGTCGTCGAATCCGCAGAAGCCCTCGTCCACGCCTTGGTCGTAGCGCTGGTAGGTGGAGGCGTGCACCTCGTTCTCCCTGGCCGTGATCTCCAAGGTGCTGTTCCACATGCCGTAGCCAAAGTAGATCAGCACACCTGCAACAAAATGAAGCTAGCGTTCAGCCCACCTTCAGTGAGACACAGGAATCTTTTTTTGGCAGGAGCGTGGACTCAGTAGTGAGAGAGCTCTGAAAATGCCCAGTCTTGTACTGGTGGATGGTGGGCCTGTATTCATCTAGTGCTTTTAATTTGATTTGTCTTAGTTTTCACAATACACAATAAATAAGATGAATTAGATCACCACAGGGCCGCACGGTGGCCGAGCGGTTAGCATGTTGGCCACACAGTTCAAATCTCCGTTAGGCATTTCTGTGTGGAGTTTGCATGTTCTCCCCGTGTATGCGTGGGTTTTCTCCGGGTACTCCGGCTTCCTCCCACATTCCAAAAACATGCATGTTAGCTTCATTGGTGACTCTAAATTGTCCATAGGTGTGAATGTGAGTGTGAATGCTTGTTTGTCTATATGTGCCCTGCCATTGGCTGGCAACCAGTCCAGGGTGTACCCCGCCTGTTGCCCAAAGTTAGCTGGGATAGGCTCCACACACTGGCACAGGAAACGGACATTTCGGAAGTTCCCACTTTTGGAAACATGTGCACCTGCTTCCCATTCGTCTTTCCAAGCCAAAGTCGCCATGTTTGTTTGCTTTCAGCAAACAGAGAGATTATTTTATTTTATTTTAAAATTTTTTTAAGTGTTCCATTTAGGCGAGTACAAGTAGCTTATAGACTCCAAACTGCGGAGGTGCGTGCATAAGATACGATTTTGAAAACTAGGAAAAAAAAGTATTATAGCAAGTATTTTTCTACAGCTACTTCCTGTCTGCAGGTCCTCCCAAAACAAGCTTAGGAGGCCTGGCTCGAAGCTATAAAAGTATATTTTTAACAACAGTAGTCCCTCTAGAATGCTAGTTCTCCTTTCTAGATAAAATCTAGATATAAATAAATATGTAAAATATGAAAATTGGTAGTTTTTCGAGTCCTCTAAAAAATTCAAGTCTAAACAAAAATACAAGAATATACATTTAAAATTTATTTGTATTTACTTTTTTTGTATTTACTGTTTACTTATTAAAAAAAATTCTAGAAAAATCCCAAATAAATCACATTTAATTTAAAATGAGTTTACCTGCGCCATAAATATATACGAATATTCCCTTCTGGTTAGCATGGTAGCATGTGCGTATGTTTTGCTGATGTGTTGAAAATCTTTCCCAGTGACTAGCTAGCCTGCTGCTAATGCTATTTTGATTCCTTCTCGTCTTCAGTCATGGTCACATTGACACAAGCCCCCATACACTGTAGCTTGTCCTGGGCTATGCCTGACGGTAACTAGCAGCTCGTAACCCACGCACGTACGGGGAGCACATACAAACTCCACACAGAGATTCCAAACGGAGATTTCAACCCAGATCTTCCAGATCTCGTGACTGTGTGGCCACCATGCTAACCAGCAGGTAATTTTAGGATTTGTGCTTTTGTTCTTTCTCCTTTGTAGAGACTACTAAGGTGGTATTAGCTTATGCTAAGGAAGTTATATTTACAGTTTGGGTGTACATCCCACCAGCAATCTGGTGTTGTAGAGCCCCCTACTGGTGCTTGTGGATATGACGTGTGACAAATGACGCGAACGACTCACCCACGAGACACCAGATGGAGAAGCGTATCCAGGTGATGGCGGACAGTTTGAGCATGAGGTAGATGTTGACCAGCATGGCTGACGCGGGCACGAAGGGCACGCAGGGCGCCATGTAGGGCAGCCGCTTGGGGTTCTCGGGCTGCTGCAGGATGATAATGATGAGCAGGGCGATGAAGACGATGAAGAAGATTAGCAGGAGCAGAGCCCACCAGCGACCTTCACCGATACTGCCCGCTCCTGGAAAAAAATTGCGAGAAACGGGTGAACACCCCGACTCTCATTTTGCAGTATTCCATTCATTTAAAGAGGTGAGTGTGCTTTTACCAAATATGATAAAAGAGCAGAAAGCGAAAATGAAGATGAATAGGAGCAGCACACACACGGTAACGGTCTTCCCCGTGACCGGCGTGGGACGGTCCATCTTCCCCGGTAGTCCCAGTCTTATCCTCAAGGTGTAGTAGCGCGGCCCGATGAGTTTCTTCAAGCGCCGCGTCATCCCGTCCTCCGACTCCTCGGCCTCGATGCCGCTGGTCATGTCCACCGTGCCGTAGTTGGGGTGGCTGGCGGTGTAGGCGTTCTTGTCCGGCTTGCCGATCAGCATCTCGTTGTCACCCAGCGAGGGAAGGTTCTTGGCGCCGCAGGTGTTCGTGGGCAGGCCCCCGTACTCGTCGGCCTCGTTGGTCGGCGAGCAGACGTCCTTCTCGCACTCGGCCAGGACACCTTCTTTCTTCTTCGTGTTCTGCTCCTCGGACAGGAAGTTGACGAAGCCGTGGATGTCGCCCTCGGGCTGGTAGCGCAGCAGCAGCACGCACAGGCTGACCTGCAAACAAAAGCATGAGCGGTTAGCGACGACAACAACGGAGCAGAACAACAGCATGAAAAGACTCATTTTATCCACGAGGAGACTGAGGGCAGGCCACACAAAATGTCACAGATTCAAAATTACAGATTTTTTTTTCTCGTCGTACTAATATGGTATAAATTATTAACGAATAAAGTCAGATCATTTCAAAAATGAAGTTAGAATTACTAACATGAAGAATATCACAACCAAAAAAAGTCAAATTACAAAAGAAAGTCCTAAGAAAACTTACAATATCACCACATAAAAGTCATAAATGAGGGAATACAATTTCAAGATTCAACGGGTAACATTGCATGTCTTTCACACACAACATATTTCTACGCTATTGCACAACTGCAAAAATAAAATCATAATTACGAGAATCAAATCGGAATATTATAGATTGTTTTCTGGTAGTAATGTTATTATTATTATTATTATTATTATTATTATTATTATTATTATTATTATTATTATTATTATTATTATAGCTGTCTGTATTATTATGTATATCATATAAGAATATCACAATCAAAAAAGTAAACTTACGAAAAAAAAGTCTTGATGTTACAAAAATCGAATAGTAATAACAGTAATAGTAGAATAGTATTAATAAAAAAGTTGCACAACGAGGGATATTTCCACACTACCTATGACACAGTTACAAGAATAAAGTCTAAATATTACTGTTTTTTTCTGGCTATATTACAACTTCATAAATTATAAATAAGTCAAATAATTAGGAGAATAAATCATAATTAGGAGAATAAAGCCTAAATATTAGTGATTTCTTTAATGGTTGTATTACGACTAGTGGTACATCGATGAGTGGAGTTATATTGCTATGATCCAACTACATCAATCTGTGTTCAGCACGTTTCCATTCCGGACGACATACAGTGTATCGATCTAACATCACTTCAAAGGTAATCAATGGATTGCATCGATACCAGGAAATGAAGCAGTGGATGTAAGCATGGCAGGCTTTACGTATACGGATGTGTGTTTTTTATCACTTTTAATGATAGAGACGTTCAACGTGAACTCGTGTAACAGTCTGATTTGGCGGAAGTTGATTAGTCATGCGTGTTGAGTGCGGTGCATGGATGACGTCACGTAAAAGCGACGGAGCCGACACATCCTCTCCAAAGAGGACAAGTTGGTGAGTTTTTGTCCTGTAAAGAGCGACTCGAGACGCCCTCCACCTCGGACGCTACACTCAGTTCAGTCCGCCTGTGATGTCGCTTTGTACTGGATTTATACCACATCGAGTCATACGAGTGCTTCCTAAGTTAAGTCCAACTTTAAGCCTTTCAGACTTTCAAACTACTTGCAAAGGTCCGTGGGTCGATCACAGCTTTTGTCTTGACTCAACGTTAAAGTAACAAGAACCAAAGGCACTGTTTCCTGGTATGAAATTTGCTCTAACTTCTTTAATACTCCAGGTAGAGACGTGATAATTCGTTACGGTTAATTACTGATACAGAGAAAGATCAAGACCATAAAAGTAAAACTACGAGAGAAAAAAATCTTACTAAAGTAAAGTCGTATTTTTGGGAGAAAATTCAATTCGATATACAAAATAATATTCCGTGCAGAACAAAGCGATATTTCCACACCATGGTGTGGAAATATCGCTCTTTACAACACAATCGGAATATTACAGATTTTTTTCTGGTAGTTTTACGATGTTATAAATTAATAATTAAGTCAAATAATTATGAGAATAAAGTTGTAACGACCAACATGAAAAAATGTAATGAACAAAAATGTAAAATTACAAAAAAAAAAGCCTTAAAGTTACAAAAATTGTTGTAATTTTTCATAAAATCAAGTCGATACAAGTCGTAATTTTACGTGCCTTTCTTACAGAACAATGAGGTTGAATTAAGGCCGGAATATTACAGATTTTTTTCTCATAGTATTAAGACATTATAAATAAATAATTATGTCAAACAATTACAGGAATAAAGTTGTAATAACTAATAAGAAAAAATATCAAGACCATAAAAGTCAAATTACAAACAGTCTTAAACTTACGAAAATAAAGTCGGATTTTTTGGGGGGAAATCACGTCGTAACATTGCATGCTTGTCAGATTTGTATTAATTATGAACCAATAAATTCATTTGTAATTAAAAGCAATATGAAGGAATACTGGGGGGAAAACATGAAAAGAAAAAGGTGAAGCTACAAAAATAGCCAGATAATAATTCATGTGTGATTTCGGAGCCAAACGGAGCAACAATTGCTTTCAACACAACAGGGCGGGAGAAGTGAGTGTCGATACTAATTGGAAATATTAGTGGACGGTTTTGTCTCACATAAGAATAGAAACACGATCACTGCGCAGCACTGCGGTGACCTGACTGTGGGGCTCCACGGGACACGACCCAGACTCGTATATCAGGACCGCTGACAGGTCCAAGTCTGTTCAGTGTTGGGGGTCTATTCTCACACGCGGCGCCAAGTCGCGACTCTTTAAGGAGGACTATTTTGTTCACTCACTAAAGTGTAGGCCAACAGGGTCCCGATGGACATCATCTCTATCAGGTCCCTGAGACTGACCAGGAGGGACAAGAGCGCTGCCAAGAAGCCCGACACCACGCAGGCCACGGCGGGGGTCTCGGTGTAGGAGGACACGTGGGCCAAGAACCTGCACGTGATGGAAGAGGAGATGAGATTAGGACATTGAGACATTCCAGCAGGAGACAAAAAGACCGACTTGAAGAGGAGGCCGTCCCCCGCCATGGCGTAGATGACCCTGGGCATGGGGAACAAGGACCCCAGCAGGGACACGGTGAGCCCGGCGATGGAGCCCACCGCCACGATGTACTTGGCGAACATGCAGCCGTGCATGGCGAACATCTCCATGAGGGGGGCGTCTGCGTCGATCTCGTTGTAGGGGACCATCAGGGTCAAGATGACCGACACCTGCACGGAAGGTGTAGTGGATGCACTTAATGGGACACGGAGGCAGCTGTCGCCCCTAGCAACCGTCATCCATCACAAGTCTTATTGAAAAGATGCTTCTCTTTAGGTACTGTTGGTGCCTCAAGGCTGGAATGTGTGCGGTTTCCATGGTAACCCACCGAGACATACGCCGTGAGACAAGTGATGAGCGAGGCGGTGATGGCGTACGGGATGGACGTGTTGGGACTTTTGGCTTCTTCCCCCGTCGTGGCGATGATGTCGAAGCCGATGAAAGCGTAGAAACAGGTGGCGGCGCCTTGCATCACCTGGATAACAACATAGCAACACTTTTAATCCATGACACAAACAGCAAAATATGTTTTAGAAAATCATTTATATCATTTACATGATTCTACCATGAATATCATTCATTATTTCATCAAATAAATTATTGATGATGATTCTTCATTAATTCTACAATTTATATTATTATTAATAAAATAAATTAATACCAAAATTATGAATAGTAAAAATAACACAAAAACTACAAAAAATGAAAAGAAATGAATAGATTAATAGATAAAGATGAAACTGATTTAATAGAAACAGTTGGCAGCTGCTTGCATAAAGTGGAGCGCAACAGATTTTTTTCCATAAAATAAATACTTTACAAAGTAAAAAAAAATTAATATAAATAATAATAATAACAAATAAATAAAAACTATTTTTTTCATAAAATAAATACGAAAAAAATAATAAATTGATATAAATAATAATAACAAATAAATAAAAACATAAAAAAAATCGAAATAAATGAAAAATAGACAGATTTAACAGAAACAGGTGGCAGCTGCTTGCATTAACTGGGTCACAACAAAGAAAAATGTTTTCATAAAATAAATAGATAAAAAAAAAAATTAACCAAAAGATTTACATGTAATAAAGTCAAATGAATCAACTAAAATTGGAAAAAAATATTAAAAAGTGGCGGTGGACCCTCGCAATAACTGGGTCATAATGTCATCTTGTCATAAAATAAAACGAAAATTGGAAACATTAAAATTTGAAATAAAGTCAAATTAAATTAAATAGAATGAAAAAAGAAAAATATATAGGTAGCTAAAAAGCCAAAAAAGGAAAAGGTAAATAAAATTCAAATTAAGAATAAAAAAACAGAAACACGTGCCCTCTGTCAACCCAAAGAAACACAGTTCATAAAAATCTAATCAAAAACCAAATTTGTGTGCGTACCCCCGACCAGCCAAAGGGCAGGAACCTCCCATCGTCCCAGTTCTCCCCGTTGACGAAGAAGAGGCCGGCGATCATCAAGAACACCCACACCACCAGGTTGATGACGTTGAGGGCGTTGTTGAAGCCCACAGAGTTCTTCACACCCAGCGCCACGATCACCGTCACCAGCAGAGCGATGAGCAGCGCCAGCAGGTCAGGATAGGACTGCTCACCTTTACCTTGAAAACAGGAAAACAGCAGCATTTCACTACTGTACAAGAACTATCAGACATGCTGAGCCAGCATAATCATGCATTCATCATGCCCTCCCAGTCAATCCTGGGAAGACAAATCCATTCCTGTGCTGTTAAATGAGAACTGTCCACGCCTGTAAGCGTCTTTTATTGGGGTTGGGAGCTGCTGTCATGTGAGAAAAGACAGCGTGGATCTCAATCATCACTACGCAAATAAAATATTCATTAAAAAGAAAGGCGGAGGTGACAGACAAGATTATTTCCCAGATGGTCAGAGGACGAGGGAGTCTAGTTCATGTTTTTTAATTACAAATTGAAGGATGCGTGCGGTCATGCGGTGGTGCTCGGGTTGCCCGGCAACACGCGTATCACCGACACAGCTCCCTTGCTTGCTGCTGGTATCAGCACTGTGCGCTCGTTGTCAGGAAAATAATGCGCATTACATAAAACAAGCAAAAGGACAACGCCAAGACGCATGCATTACGACATGGTTGCATTCAGGGACTGAACAGCGACACGGATAAAAGGCTGCTGTCGTTTAAAGCTGGGATTTATCAGCCTTCTTTCCCTAAGTGAGTAGCAAGCATGCTACAGCCAAGCGTGGTGGTGCTAGCATGGCGCTGCGGGGCTGCATGAGTGCATGAGACTATACATGTTTAATAGAAACAAAAAAAGAGTAAACATTAATAAAACTAAATAAAGACAGGGAATAAAATATGAATACAAATATGAATAAAAATGAATAACAATAACTGTAATGACAACAAAATGAAATAAAAATAAGAAGTGAGACAAATAAAAGCTGTCAGAAGTCACCTCACGAAGTTGCCCTGACTTACCAAAGCCGTTGAGTGTTCCGATGTGCGTCGTCATAAAGTTGCTGATGCTGTGGTTGGCCAGCGAGTCGGCCATGCTGCTGAGCGCCGACGCCCCCGCCGCCGTGCCGATCAAGTACTCCAGGATGAGGTTCCATCCGATGAAGAAGGCCACGCACTCGCCCACCGTCACGTAGCTGTACGTGTAGGCCGAGCCTGTGGTCTTTGGCACGCGCACGCCAAACTCTGCGTAACACACTCCTGCCGGGACAGCAGAGTTCTTCCCTTAAGTACTTGTGGCTGGAGGTGGCCATAAATCACAGCGGATCAATGATAATGAAGACCACTTAAGAGCAGACGGCTTCATGCCTCACCTGACAAAATGGAGGCCACGGCGGCGATAATGAAGGACACGATGACGCCGGGACCGGCCATCTCTTTGGCCACCAGGCCGGACACCACGTACATCCCCGTGCCCACGCAGCTGCCCACGCCCAGCGACACCAGGTCCATCGTGGACAGCACGCGGGCCAGCTTGGTGCCGTGAGGACCCGTGCCCGACATGGCCGAATCCAACATGGACTCCACGGGTTTGGTCCTCAGGACGCGGGACGTGAAGGTGTTCCATGCGGAGCCCCACTGGATCCTACGGGGGTCCAGCTTGCCTGCCAGGCCGCTCATGCTGACAGCTTAGAGGTCCACTTCCACACGAAAGAACTTCCTCTGACGTTTCTTCTCAAGGATGTGGAGCACTTTGAAGGAAGGTTACTCAGAAGGTAAGACGTTTGGACCCCACATGGTCAGAAGGCTTCTAAAAAAATAAAAGATGACCAACTTAGTTTGGACTTCCTGACTGGGCGACATAGTGATACTTTTAAAATATCAATATTTCTTTTAAGCATGATATCAAAGACAAGCATATCGTTGATATCGATATAGACTGGATTTGATGCGGCGGTCTCATGTTTCAAGATGGCGCCGCCCGAGTGGCGGATGCGTGGATCTCCACTATGCTCTCAGTATGCAGCAGGAGCTGCCCGTGGCTGCTTTGGGGGCGGGGCGGACGTCTCAGCAGCACCCGCTGATGCTCAGTGAGAACACAAATTTCAGATCAATACGTGCTTTCACTTTTAAGTACGCAAACGCCAGAAAACTCTCCAACGACGCCAGAAAAAGTACCCAGAGGGTTTGGAATGTCGCCAGATTCAGCGACAAGGTCGTCAAGTTGACAACACGTGAGCGCGTTGGTGACGTAAGTGATTCCTTGAGGCGGTAAAGAAATCGACTCAAATTTTTCAAGGAATCGTTGCACCCCCCCATAAGAAGACCCTGAATATGCAGCAGACTTGAATATAAGACGGCCTCTTTTTCAGGACACGTTTGATTTGGATTTTTGTTTTTCATCAATTTTTTTGTTGATTTGAAATCAAAGACAAAACAAATCCTTGCAGAAAAATTCAGACTCAAAAAAAGTGTTATATTCCAGTCAATCCAGTCAGTCAAGTATTCATCATAAAACATGTCCTTGAACTTTGAAGGATTCAAATCATGTGAAAAGGATGATTCGTGTGCCGGTTGTTGGCGCAGTAAAAGCAGCTGGTAATTGACGCTGTGTTTGTGTTAGATAGCTCAGCCTCCTCCTGCATTGAACACAAGAGCAGCCTTTATCCTCCCTCCGCTTACCACTGTTGGCAAACAGATGGAACACCTGCTGCTTGCCCACGGCGCTTTGTGTGCTCGTGCGCTGTTTGGTTGACGTGCGACTCTTCAAACAGCAGCGGTGGTCTCTCTGCTCGGAACTAAACTCTTTCCCCCCAAAAAAACTGAGTTGATGAGATTTGTGATACGGACGGATCAAGTATGTTTGTTTGTGGATTCTTGCTTTAAATGAAGTGACACACACGCTGGATATTGACTTACCTACTCGATAAAAGCTGTATAATAAAATATCTAGGATACAGTATTAGGGCTGTCAAAGTTACGTTAACGGACGTTTCCTTTAACGACACTCTTTTTTTTTTTTGACACGTGATTAACGTGCACACGTCCTGTTTGACCCTCGGCCGACGCCGTAGTTTGAGGAAGTAGCGGTGGCCGTGTAGCCACAAGCGACAGCAAATATTGAGCGGAAATGGATCAAGAAAAGGGTATTTTGATTGGTAAATTTAGCTTCAACGCCTGGCTGATGGCTCTCGCAACAAGACCAGAGTGATTTGTATCTTCTGTCGCTGTGATTGGAGTTGTCACGGAGTACGCCGACTGGCCAGAGAGGAGCGAGAAAGCCCTGAAGCACTGCCGCTATTTTCTTATTGTCATTTCTACAGTGGTGCCTTGACAAACGAGTGTCCCAACTAACAATTTTTTAGATGCGAGCAGTCTCTCGGCTGATTTTTTGCTCGGAACTGCGAGCTACAATTTGGGTACGAGCTGCTAGCGAACGCCAGGCATAGCCGAAGACAGCTACGAAGGCGCTTCCATCAATGTGACCATGACTGAAGAGCTAGCATCTGGAAAAGGTTATAAAGGTTATGTAGCATTACATACGTACGTAGCGATGTTATTTATTTATTTATTATGTATTGTGTAAAACTATGACAGGGACAACATCAAATTAAAAGCACGAAATGAATACAGAGCCACCATCCACCAGTACGAGCCCGGACTTGTTTTTGTACCACAAATATGCAAATTAGCACTCAATAAGGTCATCAAATCTTACCTTTACGTATTATGTTTTCCCACATAGTATCAGCATTTGGGACCAAATATGAGGTGACAGAAAAAGGGTAAAAATACGGTATACAGGTAGTAGTCCATCTGTGTGAATTTCTGTTGGAGCTCAATAAAGTCTCTATTTGTGCAGCTTGTGAGAACTGGAGACTTCAAAGACCGTCAAACAAAGTGGGACAACTGGCCGCTCGCATTAAACATTCAAAAACTGGGGCATTTCGAACTGTATATTATTTTTGAACCCACCATCCACCAGTACAAGCCTGGACTTGTTTTTCAGAGAGTTTGTGTATCGCAAATGTGCACATTAGCACTCAATAAGGTCATCAGATCTTACCTTTATGCATTCCCACATAGTATCAGCATTTGGAACCAAATGAGGTGAATGAAAAAGGGTAAAAATACAGTATAGTAGTCCATCTGTGCAGCGTAGGTGTAGTTAGATGGACCGTCAAACAAAGTGGCTGCTCGCATTAAACATGTGGAATTTCTATCTGTACTGTATATTATTTTTTGAATAAAATAATGGCCCATATTTCCAAAATTTATATCCCTTTACATAAAATTTGATGTAGTTATTGTTGTAGTTGCCGTATCAAATCGTTTACCACAAAGAGATTTACATTCCTACTTATTATACATAAAAACATTTTTTCAGCTGCGATTAAATGTGATTAATTATGAGTTAACTGTGGACAAAATGTGATTAATCTTGATTAAATATTTGAAGTGATTGACAGCTCGAATGTGTATATAAAAGATTATAATAAATAGAAAAATATATACTCAAATCCATAGATCTTTAGAAACTTTTTTTTTTCCAAAAACAGGTCTTGAAAAAAAGTCGAACCATCTTACATTCAGGGCCGTCTTACATTCACCTCAAAACAGTAAATAACATGACGTCAATAAAGGTATTTTTTTTTCAACATGAGAGAAAACTCATTTTTACATGAACAAAGTTGACATTTTACAACAAAAGTTGTAATCAAAGTAGTCGAGATTAAATGTAAAAGTAAGAAACATACTTTTGGCAAAACGGGTCTTGAAAAAGAGGAGTTATCTTATATTCAGGACAATACAGTATGAGACCCACATTGGACCGAGGGGGGAAAAAAATCATAAAGTGGGGGGGGGGGGTCATTTTTTTTCGTATGCATGTATGAGAAAAAATGCAGAATTTTTTTGTCATTTTAAAAGAATAGTAGTAATTTACGAGATGTAGATAAAATGTAAAAAAAAAAAAAACAAGATACACTTAAAAAAATGTTGTCTTGGATTTTTAAAAAAAGGGGGCTTATCTTATATTGAGTGTCGTCGTATGTTCGGGACAAGACATTTTTAGACCCACACGGAATACAGTCTTTTTTTTTTTTAGAGAAAAAAAACTCAGAATTTTTATGTGAATAAAATAATCCTACAAAAATAGTCATAATTTTAAAAGATTAAATATTAAATGTAAAAAACTATTTTTGTATTTTTTGGTTTTGGATTTTTTATTTTAAAAAAAACCTTCTGAAAAAGTGTGATCACCTTTCATTCGTATTTAAGTGTCACACCAGACTCACACAGCACAGCGAAGGAGCAGGTAAGTAATTCAACGTGAAGGAGGATAATACGATTTTTTCAACATGATGAGAGGAAAATTCATCAGTTTTACAACAGCGGTAATAAAGGTAGTTGAGAATTAAACAAGAGAAGGTAAAAATAAGATATATATTTTTCACAAATCGTCTTATGTTCGGTACAATACAGTATTACGTAGAGCCACACTGAACAGAGAATACAAAAATAATACTGGGGGAATAATCTTTAAATTGCATGTGGCTACAGTTGTAATTTTACAAGAATAGATGTTAATTTACTAGATTAAATATAAAATATAGTATTTTTTCATGTTAGAACCACAATATTAGAACCCCTCTTTGGACCACTTACCAATACATAAGTTACAAATGTATTCAGTATTGTGGGTTCGTCATATATTTGGGTTAATACGGCGTAGGTCACACCAGACCACACTCTGGCAAAGCTAATTATCTTTTTTCCGGAATCCCGTGTCTCTCTGTGAATGTGAACAATAGCCGCACCTTCTCTAGGTTCTGTGTGAAAGGCCAAGGGTTTTATATTCTGATGATCTATTTTGTGGGATCTCTGTGTGAAAGAAGCTAACTATTTTCCCTCTCTTTGTTCCTTCTTAACACAAACCTGAACTCAACCTTCAAGCATTTGACCACACGATGAAGAAGTCCTCACACAAAACGGTCCTCAGTGTTGAACCAGTCGTGGCTGGAGTGTATAATATTGTAGCTGAGAGGCGACGTGGGCGTGTTTGCTTGCTAACATTCACTGAAAAGCTGCGCGGTGAGTGTTAGTTTAGCGACGGTAAGTGAAGAGATGAGCAATTTGGCCGTAATGGCTCTCTTTTCAGCAGCGGGTGTCAGGTGCGGCGGCGCTGAGAGGCTGGGAAAATGTCAATGAAATAAGATGACAAGCGTGCTTTTGTGTTATAATATACATGCAGGCAGGCGTGTACGCTACACTCCGTCATTGTCTGCTATTATGACACACGCCGCTGTCCACAGATCAATAGCTGATCTTTATCACCACAGTATAATCAGTGCGTTTCCCCTGTCGGAACATCCATGCTTACATCTAATCGGCCGTGACTAAGAGCGTCTGCATGCCCACCTCCCCATCGCCTCCCGCCTGTTCTGAATTACAGGCTGAATAACCCAATTAGGGCCTGCGTCGCTGCCGTGCTAAGAGCTCCGCTAGTTGAGGCTGAGAGCTCTTCTCGGTGCACTCGGAACCAACCTGGCAACCCGCCCGCCTTCCGTGGCCGGTCCAGGGAAGGTCCAAAAATAAAAACGATCTACAAGAGGTCCGTGGTCATTTGTCGGATTGCTGGAGGGGCGTTTTTTTTTTTTTTGCGTAATCTTCACAAGGAGACGGGCAAACTGATGAAGAAAACCGATGGCGGCCTAATGTTCTCTGCAGAGACAAAAATGACCCTGAAGACAAATCAATAACTCCCTCACGCAGATTCACTCATCGCTCAACTACGTATCCCACGACGCCAGTTTTTACCAAGAAAGGCTTCAGGATGCCTGTAGCTAACCTGGTGCATTGTGCCATTACCATAAACGTTGTATAACATTACGTGTGGATGCATGTGAATGGACTGACACGTTTAGAATATGTGTATGTGAATGGACAAACATTATGCCCGTCCATATAATTTAGACACAGGTTTACACTGCGTGCGCGTATGAATGGACCAACACTTCTTAACAATATGTGCATGTGCATGAACAGACGTATCACACATTCAATATGTATGCGAATGGATTGACGGATTTTTGGCTTCTGCGTGTGGGTATGAGAATGGAGCAACACATGTTTACAAAAAGTGGATGTGAATGGATCGACACAGCTTTAAAATTTGTCTCAGTGAAGGGACCAAAATGTCTACGTGAAACGACATACATTGTATTGTGAGTGCATGTGAATGCACAGACGGATGTTGATGTGTGTGTGTGTGTGTGAGCGGACCAACACAATTTACAGCGTGGACGTGACTTTCCCAACACGTTTACAATCTATGCGAAGGGTGTGTACTTTATTATAAAATATGGACGTATAAAGATGATGCATATGTACAGTGTGTGAATGGACTGACACATTTACAAAAGGACAGACACGTTTACATTATGTATGTATGTATGTGAATGGACAGACGTGTTTACATGATGTATGTATGCAAATGGATAGACATGTTTACATTTTGTATGCAGAATATGTAAATGGACATACTGTACATTTTGCCGTTGTTTATATATGTGAATGGACATACATGTTTACATTGTTTATATATGTGAATGGACAGACATGTTTATATTGTTTATATATGTGAATGGACACACATGTTTACATTGTTTATATATGTGAATGGACAGCCATGTTGCCATTGTTTATATATGTGAATGGACACACATGTTTACATTGGTTATATATGTGAATGGACACACAAGTTTACATTGTTTATATATGTGAATGGACACACATGTTTACATTGTTTATATATGTGAATGGACATACATGTTTACATTGTTTATATATGTGAATGGACATACATGTTGCCATTATGCATGTATGTGAATGGACAGATGTTTACATGATGTCTGTAGGTAAATGAACAGACATGTTTACATTATGTCTTATGTGTAAATGAACAGACATGTTTACATTATGTCTTATGTGTAAATGAACAGACATGTTTATATTATGTCTTATGTGTGAATGAGCAGACATGTTTACATTATGTCTTATGTGTAAATAGGCAGACATGTTTATATTATGTCTTATGTGTAAATGAACAGACATGTTTATATTATGTCTTATGTGTAAATAGGCAGACATGTTTACATTATGTCTTATGTGTAAATGAACAGACATGTTTATATTATGTCTTATGTGTAAATGAACAGACATGTTTATATTATGTCTTATGTGTAAATGGGCAGACATGTTTATATTATGTCTTATGTGTAAATGAACAGACATGTTTATATTATGTCTTATGTGTAAATGGGCAGACATGTTTATATTATGTCTTATGTGTAAATGGGCAGACATGTTTATATTATGTCTTATGTGTAAATGGGCAGACATGTTTACATTACAATGGAAGCCTGTGATCATATTTTCATCTATGTCTTGTCTAGCATGTTTTTATGTCACATATACTATTCTACGTACACTATACTGTATTAGACCATGGAACATTTGAGTGCAGCTAGCTGAGTATGACGTGAGTCATGGCGAGGAGTGTAAACAAGGGAGCTCATCGTAATATCGCCATAAAGCAGAGAATTAGTCTTTAATTTACACACGAGTGCAAACTGCAGCCGCGTCGACGTCGTCCAGATTCATGGAGCGTCTCGCCTGCGTCTTGTCGTCATCTATCTGCCGCTAACGCGACCACCGTGACGGCCCGCGGCTACTGGAAGTGCGCCCAGACGCCAACACAGATAAATAAACAACAACGGCGTCACGCCCGCGGGCTCCGTGACTAACCAGCCTTCGCCGTCACATCTCCACGGGAGAACATGGCTGCTCGTAGATGAGCTGATACGCGGCTGGAGACGCACACAGTGGGGCTGAAATGAAGGCGGGGTTTATCGATTGCTGGCGGCGGGATCAAATCTCCGAGGCGTACGTCTAAATATCCCGCAATGATATCCTCGCTATGAAAGGTAACGCGAGTCATTTTCTGTTCCAAAACAATCAGTGATGTTTTACTAGTGCAGGAGGACGAATGTGGCGGCCATTACTGCATGCAGCCTGGCTGACGTCACTGCTAAACACACAAGGAAGGGAGGACGGTAACCGGCCGTTCATGAATTAAAAGTATTGTATTCATGTGTGTGTGTGTGTGTGCTTGGATGAGTCACGGCTGCATCGTATAGTGACATCACAACACTTCCCCTGTTCATTCGCATACACGACAGTTTGTCCGCTTACTTACACATATCACGTAAACACCTGTAAACACGTAAACATGTGTCTGTCCATTTGCATACATGCGTATTGTGAACGTCTGTCGGTTCATTCACAGCTATTTACATCTTGTAAAAAGCTGTCTGTGTCCACGTTTGTCCATTCACATATGCACCCAATGCAAGCATCTGCCTGTCCATCCATCCATTCACACACATTGTAGACATCTGAGTAAGTAAACACATTTGTCCTTTCGCCTCCGCACACAATGTAAACATCTGTCAGTCCATTCTTGTACAATTCAGTCTGTCCATTCCCAAATATCATTTAAATATCTGTTTGTCCGGTCACATAACGCATGCTGTACGTCATTAAGCCCCAATCACATTAATGTTTAATGTTTACGCAGAAGATAAACAAGACATCCGTCAGGCAGCAAACTGCATTTTTCAAAATAAGAGTTTTTAAACACAGGGTAGGAGCAAGTACAAGCGAGCGGTGAGAGGCATGTGGGTTCTGATCTGACGATGCCTTCGGGTGGGTGTGTGTGTGTGCGTGTGTGTGTGTGTGTGTGTGTGTGTGTGTGAGGGGAATGCAGACAATCTGCAGTTGCTAAATTTGCCAGTTATGTAATCCTCTGATTCGACTTCTACTTGTTTTTTTTCAACCTGTCATCAAATGTTGAGCCTGGCTGACATGTTCTGAACAATACAGCTCCAATTAGAAATAAAATGTCTCATTTTTTAAATATAATTAGAAAGATAATTTATATAATTATACAAGTAAATAATATTTGTAAATAATTTATGTTATATAATTATAAATATTTTTAATAATAATTCAATATTATTTTATTATTATAGCTTTTAATAATAATTTAGTTGAATATTTAATTAATAATAATAAGAAGAAGAAGATTAAATGTCACTCACATAACGCCATCCAGGACATAATGTGCTCTAAAATACACTTCACACATGTCATTACGTGTTATTTATTTTATGTTTAAAGATCACATCTGTGCATTTCCAAAACCTTTTTTTGGGGGGGGAATAAACTTGCTTAGCGTGATTTCTGTCAAATTAGGCTGTGACTTAATGAGGAAACTGCCGGTCCCCACACCCGCATAAACGACAGGGAATGCGGTAATATGTATGCCTTGTGATTGTTGAGGAAAAGACGCTTATATTTTGCAGAATAATGCGATTCTGTACACGTAAGCACAAATGCTACGACTGTTTTGGCTGTGATTTACACGAAGCATGAACACCCATGTCCACTTTTTTTCAATTTGGGGGGCATTTACGTAGAAAAGCGCCCACTTTGACGCCCATTTTCCAATATGTGCATTGTCAGGCTGTCAGAAAAACGACCACAATGCCGTTTGCAGTGAAGACAGAGCACCTGTTGAGCAGTGAGGACGCTGCAGACGTCTGCTTTTTCAGCACCACGGACAGCACCACATCACAACAATGAGGGATGAATAGAAATAACACGAGGAGGAGGAGGAGGAGGGGAAAAGAGAGAGTGGTGTGGCCATGTCATGAGGGATTAGCCCACTTCCACGCTGCCTGTCATCTCACACGGATAGACAGATGTGTTGAACTTACCTGCAAAAACGATGATTCCACCGGCACTCCCTGCACTCCAACGCCGCCTCCCTGAACCTCCAGCCCGGTCACTCTTCCCGCACGCACGCCGTCAAGGTGAGGCGCTCACACACGGGTGGGCCAGCATCACCTCTGGGCGTAGAAGGAAGGAAGGAAGGAAGGAATGGTGTAAGGGAGGAAGGTGGTGTTGGATTTGAGGTTAGATTAGAAAGAAGGTGGAAAAAAGGAGAATAGAAAAAGGAACTCACTGCGGCACGGGTGAATGAACGCATGCCCGAGTGCGATGCTGCAGTCGTCGCCTGCATCAGCAGCAGCATCTCCAGGCTGAGAGGAGGAGGAGGAGGCAAGGGAGGAGAAGGGAGGGAGGAATAGCGAGGGAGGGGACGATGATGCAAAAAGCTTTAAATCATTCACAAGCCCCTCCATGCAACCGGAGAAGAAGAGAAAGCTACATGGCAACTTTACCTTCACAAAATCCCCCATAAAGGTGTTTGCCTTCGACGTGGAGCTTTTATTGCGGTCGCCGTTTGATTGTACGGGAGCTGAAATACGCAAAGAAAGCACTTAATCCTTTTCCGGGAAACTTTGCACAGGGGTGGGGAGCGGGCAAAGAGAGAAAAAGATAAAATGCGGTGCGGATCCGGAGTGAGGTGGCGCCTTCACGTTCAAATCTCAGCGGATGTAAGCGAGGGTGGAGTAATGCGCACTTTCTGCAAACATCAATTATATTTTGTAAAACATTAGAATATTTTACCCACAGTTTGCAAGTTTCAACTTAATAAACGCCTCCAAATTGTGTTGTATTTCCTCAAGCAAACATAATCTTCCTTTCATGACTGCTGGTCTACAAATACCTTTTGAGAACATGACTGGTAAAAACAAAACGTTTTCAACAGAAATAAACCCCAAACACCTATAAAGGCTGCAGATGCAGACATCAACAAGCCAACCCAGCAGCCTCAGCAACAAATAAGCTGCCAAGTGGATGCTAATAAAAGGTCACAGGGGACGTGGCGGCTGACATTTAGGCTGCAGGGAGACGTGATTGATGTTTAATGTCATCAAACGATGCGGGAAAAGAGGAGAAGAAGCCACCACGACGTTCATTTGCAAAGGCGAAGCGCCAATGCTGCTGCTTTGTCATCAAATATTCATTGTGCGGCAAGCGGCTTTGTCCGCCATGAAGTCTGAGGCGTGCACTTTTTTAGAGAAATACGGAGGTTTTCCAGTAAATTACCATTTCTGCAGAATGTTCTTTAATTCTCATTGTTTTTGTGACTAACACCCGTCACACAAATAGCAAAAGCACATGCACAACAAAATAAAAGAAACTAATCCAAATAAAGTTGGAATTTTTGGAAAATTAGGTTGGGGGAAAGTTATAATAATGTGGGAATAAAGTCTCAATATTATGGGAATAAAGTCATAATTCATTACGAGAAGAACATTTACAAGAATAACGTTGGAATGGTTGGAAAATAAATTTTAAAAAAACAACAGAAATGGAAAAAACAGCTGTAATTTTACAGGAATAAAGTCAAAATATTAAGAGCAAAAAGTCGTATTCTAACGAGAAAAAAAGTCCCAATTTTACGAACACAAACTTGTAATATTATGACGAAAAAAAGAGCTGAAATTTTAAAGAAAAAATGAAATTTTTTAAAGTCATAAGTGGAAACAAAACAAAATAAAGTTGTAATTTTTGGAAAATTAGGTTGTGGGAAAAGTTATAATATTGTGGGAAGAAAGTCCAAATATTATGGGAACAAAGTCATAGGTACGAATAAAGTTCACGGATTACGAATAAATAAAGAATAAGGTTGAAATAGTTGGAAAATTTAAAAAAAACAGCAGAAATGGAAAAAAAATAGCTGTAATTTTACATGAATAAAGTCCAAATATAAAGAGCAATAAGTCGTATTCTAACGGGAAAAAAGTCCCAATTTTTAGAGCATAAACTATTTTATGACTAATTATGACTAAAAATGTCATTTTAGCAGCAATGTCATTTTTTTAAGTCATAAGTGGAAACAAAACAAAATAAAGTTGTAATTTTTGGAAAATTAGGTTGTGGGAAAAGTTATAATATTGTGGGAATAAAGTCTCAATATTGTGGGAATGAAGTCCTAACTCATTATGAGAAGAACATTTACAAGAATAAAGTTGAAATACTTGGAAAATTTAAAAAGAAACAGCAGAAATGGGAAAAAAAAACATCTGTGATTTTACAGGAATAAAGTTAAAATATTAACAGCAAAACGTCGTATTCTCACGAGAAAAAAGTCCCAATTTTACGAACATAAAGGTGGAATATTAGGACTAAAAATGTCATTTTAGCAGTCTAGAGGTGAAATTTTCAAAGAAAAATAGAATTTTTTTAAAGACATAGGTGGAAACAAAACAAAGTTGTAATTTGGGAAAATGAAGTTGGGGAAAAAGTTGTAATATAATATAATATAATCCTTTTCGCAGTATAAGAAAAAATGCTATTTTTAAAGTCACTGTCATATACTAAAGTCATATACTTTTTTAAAATTATTTTTTTAAATACACCTTCCATTTTTTGAACAATTTTAATGACAAAAAACAGCCTAGCCTGCTAATTAGCATGTAGCCTGTTAGCGGTGCGCAGGTGTCAGGTCTCACGCCGTCATAAATGCGAGGCAGGCTGCCGTGCCTCACGTTGGGCGCAGTGACTCACTGGGGCTGTGCCCCTCAGCGGAGAGACAGCTGTGCGACCTGAGTGCCACTACCCATAATGCACTGCTGTGTGATGAGGTCACTGGGCCAGGGGGCACGGCTGACCCTTGGTGGGCACGCACACAAACAAGCGCTGTGTGTGTGTGTGTGTGCGCGTGTGCGTGTGTGCGTGTGTGTGCGTGTGCAGTCGTGCTTTATTGTCCCACATAAAACGCGGCCTGTTGTCACGTAGAAAAGATCCTAATGGAATGATCGGATTCATCGACTCACTCGCGCGTTCCCACAGTGAGCCATCATTCGTCAGCCTGATCGTCTTCACACGCTCGCTAAACTCGACACTCTCTCTCCCCTGTCCTCGTCTAAGCAGCCATCTTTTATTCACCGCAGCTTTGACGGAGGAAGCGGAGGAGAGAGGAAATGTTACTTTTGTCTTTGTCTCAAATCCAATCCCGTCTTTGTCCCGGGACGCCACTCTCACATCGCGCTCATCAAAGTCGACAAAAGCAGGCGTACATTAACCAATATGTTCAAATTAGGAAAAAGAAAAAACTTTTTTGTAATATCCGTCCATCCATCCATTTTCTATACCACTTCTCCTCTTTAGGGTCGCGGGGCGACAGGCGGGGTACACCCTGGACTGGTCGCCAGCCAATCACAGGGCACGGTTTTTGTAATATGTATAGTTTTTAATTAAAATAACTAAATTAAACTAACATTTAAACATTTTGTATGTATTTTTTACTCCAATTTTAAAAAAAGAAAACAGATTTCTACTTTTTTTTAAAATAAAATTAAGTATTAAAAATGAAATCACTAAAAAAACATTTTTAAATATATGAAAAAAAATTAAGATTGGAACATAAAAACAAAAAACAAAAAAATGTAAGCATTACAAAATATATATTGTTTGAAACAATTAAAAATTACCAAAATGAATTAAAAACTGAAAAATAAAAACATTTTAAAACTATTTTTAATGTATATTTTTATCTACTACAATTTTACATTTTACAATTTTACAAAAGTACAAAATCCAAATTAAAATGATTAAACAAATGGTAATATATTAAAAAAAATAAAAGATTGAAGCATAAAAACCTAACCAAAAAATTAAAATTAGAGCATTAAACATAAGAAACGTAAATAGAAAATGTGATAAAATAAAAACAAATATTTAAAAAAAATGTAAGAAATATATATATATATATATATATATATATATATATATATATATATACACACACACTGTTGAAAAAAGCAAATATGGGAAAAATGGAGCAAAAAGGCACCACGTAAAGAGAAAACGGTCCAATAATATCTAACATAAAGCTTTGTTCTTTGCGTTTGCGTTTTTACAAAATAAAAATAATATGAAGGC
The DNA here is from genome assembly GCF_027744805.1 of Dunckerocampus dactyliophorus. Classification (NCBI taxonomy): domain Eukaryota; kingdom Metazoa; phylum Chordata; class Actinopteri; order Syngnathiformes; family Syngnathidae; genus Dunckerocampus; species Dunckerocampus dactyliophorus. Next base: position 28,272,131 of record NC_072831.1, on the reverse strand, counting down.
GGTCGCATGCCAGTTAAGAAAGTAAAAGTGTGAGTGCAGACATTGCTTGTGTACACTTAGTGAAGATTCTATAACGGCCACAGCCTGACCTTGGAACAGACTAGTTCTATGTCAACTATGTCTGCGGTCTCTTCACACATCAAATGTATTTTGAGACATGTCAACAAAAGAAACAAGCGCACTGCATCCTTAGTTGGTCATGTGATGTATTGATGTGTCAGTGATGTGTCTTCCTGTCCCGCCGTGCTATGTGAGATAAAGCACAGAAGCCGTTTGGTGTTTACCACGTTCAGGAAGTCCGCCCGAGGTCACATGTGACTCATTCACACACACGCACGGACATGGACACAGCCTCCGACACGCGCAAGCCTTCAGGATCACATGTGGGTGCCTGGAAGACGCGAGGAGTGTGATTCACTCAGCCCGAAACAACAACTTCTTCCATAGAAGCGGCCATTTTGCAGCGCTCGCATCACCACACTCCCGCCGCCAAGCCACAATATTTCATCATCCAACATCGCAACGTCCACGTTTGCCGCCGGGGAGAAAATGTGATAATAACCATAGAGCTAGGAAATGGCAGCCACTTCAGTTGGCAGACATGTCTGGTGTGGGGCCGGGGGCTGCAGCAAAGATGGGAAAATCAATCAAAAGGGAAAAAAAGCCATCATTCCACGAGTCAGGTTAGGAGCGGGAAGTTGAAATATTCAAGAAAAAAATGTAATTTGTTTTAAAAGTCAAAAAGAATGAATAAAGTTGTTGTTTTTGGAAGAAGGGGGAACATTTATAACATGGGAAGAAAGTCCAAATATCAGGAGGAGAAAAGAAGTTGAAATATTTGGAAAACTATACCAAAAAAAATCAATAGCAGAAATTTTACCAGAGTAAAGTCAAAATATTAAGAGAAAAAAATAGTTTCTAATGAGAAAAAAGTTGCAATTTTATGAGAATAAACTTGTAAAATGAGGGAAAATATCATTTTAGCCACAATGTTGAAATAAAGACAAAATACATTGTTTTAAAAGATATCAAGTTATAATTACGAGAAGAACATTTACAAGAGGAAAGCTGAAATTGTCATTTTTGGAAAATTCGGTTGGGGGAAAAGTTACAATAATGTGGGAATAAAGTCTCAATATTATGGGAATAAAGTCATAATTCATTACGAGAAGAACATTTACAAGAATAACGTTGGAATAGTTGGAAAATTTTAAAAACAGCAGAAATGGAAAAAACAGCTGTAATTTTCCGGGAATAAAGTCAAAATATTTGTCATAATCGAATGAAGAACAAAAGTCTCTATTTTACAAGAATAAACTTGTATTGTGAAATCTTCCGGGACGGCATCTTGGACCAAGTCAAGCATCAGTTAGCACAAGTGGCCGACTGCAGGTGTGACAAGTAGAGTGGCAGCGTGAAGGACGGAGAAAAAGAAACAAAACAAAACAAAAAAGAGGAAAACAAGACCCTCGGCTCAAACATAATGACGCAACGGGGGGAATAACAGAGGTTGTTCCAAAGTGGCAAATGACAGACTGCTGCGAGCGAGCACACGCACGCACACAATTTTTATTTTGACCATTTAAAATTTTTTTAAAATTAATAAAAATTGTAAAAGTTCTAAAAAAATACACCTTCCGTATTTCAAAGAGGTGTTTTTACAGGTTTCGACTATTAAAAAAAAAAAAAAGAACTTTAAATGAAAAAATTCCAACACATTCCAAAATGGTTTTTCTAAGTGAAAAAACCAAAACCAAACAAAACCATATATTTTTTAAAAGAAGTGAAAAACGCTTTAAAAAACTTGTGTAAAATGTGAAGGCACATCTCTTCATTCAAAAAACTTGAATGTATTTACATTTTTCACAGAAAAAAATGTTTTAAATGATTTTGAAGTGTTTAAAGCTGAAGACGTTTTTTTTAATTTTCATAAAAAAATGTTTCCCCCGCCATATTGAAGAAGAGTTTGTAAAGCTTTTCTAAAATTGACATTTTTATGAAAAATGAATACATTCTAAAATGTTTTTGATTTTAAAAAAAAGATATTCCCCCTTCCATTTTAAGGAAGTGTTTTTAAAGGATTTGACTAATTTTTTAAAATATTTAAATGAAAAAAATCAAACACATTCCAAAATGTTCTTTTTTAATTAAAAAAGTATCTTCAAAGCAAGCTTGACTAAATATTTAATGACAAAATATTGTCATCTAAAATTAGTTTTAATTTAAAAAAAAAAAAAGATATACTCCCCACTCCATTTTAAAGAAGTGCTTTTTAAAGCTTAAATGTATAAAAAGTGAAAATGTCTCGTTTCGACTGAACCACCAGCCAAGCATCACACTCTTAGAAGCAGAATGGTACTTTAAGTGCAGAACTTCTAAGAAAACTGAAGCTGTTCTCCAATGTTTTGCAATCCCCCCCCCAAAAAAAAGGGTATAAAATGTGGGGGTTCACCCCTCTGCAATTGAGAGCAGATGCACTTTTGTTTTGGCTGATGCAATAAGGCCAGCAGTTGAAGTGTCTGATTGGATTATGTGGCAGGAAATGATTAACATGTCGGAACATGGGGTCGAGTGACAGGAGGCCAGGGGAGGAAATGTCGTCGTCGCCAGCGTGTGTGTGTGTGTGCGCGTGTGTCATACAGGCAGGCCTCGACGGGACTGGGCTGAGATCAAATCAGTCGGTCCAAACTGGAGCCAGATGAGGCGGGTCGTTTTACGTCGATGGAGATGTGACCTGCAGTTCACAGCCGTGTGCGCAGGCAGCGCTTCCACTGAAGATTTTAAAAATCAAATTAAAGTTCCACATCAATCATGACTGCTACCAAAAATGTAAAAAACATTAAGAAATTGAAGTCATTTGAGATGCGTGTTTGGGTCGTTGCCGTTGTACTCGTGTCCTGCAGGTGTCCAATGCGTGCCTTTCAAACTGCTGTGTGGACCTGTGATGCTAATGCTACAAACAAGGCTAACAAGGAAGCAACGCGGCGTGCTAAGATGTAGCGCTACACTGCACATGCAGCGAGACAAGGAAGTGGATACAGGCGGTGGTTTTCAGCCTTTGATTGCCCGCAAGAGGCGTCGGGTCGGAGGACGGACAGTTGGACGAGAAGCGGGATAACAAAGACATCGGGCCAAGATAAGCAAGACCGCTGTTGTGTGCCAGTGGGGGGTCACTCCTACACACGGTAGTGGGAAAACATGTTTTTCAAAGTCAGTGTTGTGTTCATGGTGAGGCTGTGGTGGAGATAACACACTACTTCCTGATATAAACACACACACACATCTTTTATGACACTTTTCCTTCTTATGGTTTTATACGGTTGGGCCCTCACTGATGTTCATAATTGGGGTTTTTCTTGAACTATCAAGCCAGCCTCAATTTCAAAACGTCTGCTTTACAGATGCCATGTGTGCTTTCACTACTTGCGTTTAGATTTTCCTGACAGTTTCATCTTTGGATTGTCTGTGAAATTATTTGTTTCAAAAAATCAAATGAGTCTTTCCTCTAAAAAGTAGAATTTTATTGAAAAAATTATGACTGATGACTTTTTCTTTTAAAATTTGAATTTTAATGAAAGTTTTTCTTCTCATATAATGTCTAATTTTATTATTAAAAGAAATTTACATTTGTGATTGTTATACAATTACAATTGTATATCTTAACATCCTACAAAGTATTGAAATACTTAATTTAATTTTTTGAATTTTTTTTTTTTAAACGGACTCCTGACTTCTACATTTACAGTTTCTGTAAAAGTATAAATTTAAACGTGCACATCTGACATTTTCTTTTACACAATTCTAATTTTATATTTTAAAAATCCTGACAATTTTATTTTTTAAAATTACTTATGATTTTTTTCTTTGAAAATTATTTTACTGGAGTTTGTCTAAACGTGTAATTTTATTCAAAAGTGTACATTTATGCCTTATACAATCATTTTATAAAGTATTTGCTTTGGGTAGTGACCAAAAGGACAAGATCGAGTGTAGAAGCGGCCGAAATGAGTTTTCTCCGTAGGGCGGCTGGGCTCTCCATGAGAGATAAGGTGACAAACTCCGAGTAGAAGCGCTGCTCCTCCGCATTGAGAGGAGCCAGATGGGGTGGCTCAGGCATCTGGTCAGGATGCCCCCCGGGCGCCTCCCTGGGGAGGTGATCAGGGCACATCCGACCGGTAGGAGGCCTCGGGGAAGACCCCGGACATGTTGGAGAGACTATGTCTCTCAACTGGCCTGGGAACGCCTTGGGATCTGCCGGAAGGCGCTGGACAAAGTATCTGGGGAGAGGGAAGTCTGGGCTTCCCTGCTTCGGCTGCTGCCCCGACCTCGGATAAGCGGCAGAAGATGGACGGATGGATAATTCCAAATTTCTATTTTTTTTAAATCCAGAAATTCATACTTTTATTTAAAAAATTATGACTCATGACTTCTAAAATAATTTTATTTTAAAACATTCTAAAAGTATAACTTTAAATTTACATTTGACTTTGTAAAATTCTAATTGCATTTAAAACAATGTCATTTACAACTTTTATACAAGTATAAATTAAAAAATTATGACTCATGACCTTTTTATTTAAAATTAGACACACACACACACACACACACACACACACACACACACTCCTGATCAAAATCTTAAGACCAGTTGAAAATGGTAGAATTTGCACTTTGCACATTTGGATCGTAATGAGGTTTTAAGTAGAGCGACAGAACGCCCAAACGAGAAGGGGAGTGAGACAAAACACATTTGGAACTTGTCACTTAAAGATCCAAATGTGCAAAATTCAAATTCGAGCAATTTTCAAACTGGTCTTAAGATTTTGATCAGGAGTGTATATATACGGTATGTTGTATTCTAAAAATATCAATTTTTTTAACATTTGACATTTTCTTCTAAAATTAGTTTTATTCCAGAAAAAAAAACTTACGAAAAAAATGGACTTTTTCTGCTGCTATTATTTAAAAAATAACCAACTTTTTTCTTGACACTTTTCCTGTAGTTTTTCAGTGTTTTCCATTCCATCCACCCCCCCCCCCCCAGTTGTGTCCCTCATTGATGCTGTCCTGTGAGGGTGGGTGTTCCTAATGAAGTGGCTCCAGCGGGTCAATACTTAGACTTGATAAAAAGGTAGCGGGAGGTTTGAACTTGACAAAGAGGGGACGAGCAGACCTCTCAGCATGACGGGGGCTTCCCAGATGTGAAAATGTGGGAGTTGGATTATGAAAGGATGACGAGCGTAATATCCTTCAGTAAATATCTCTAAATAGTACTGTACGTGTCACTGCAGTACCCAGAAGACATTTGATGAGCTTACAAGCCGCAGTGAATGATACTGTGTGTCGCCACCTGCTGTACAGATACAAAACTGCACATCACTGAAAAAATAGTATTTTCCTGCTCTTTTCCAATTATGGACTTAATAGGTAGTCCTAACCAATGACGTCACTTCCACCCTGTAATGAGCACATTGTAGCTCGGGGAGTCAGCGTCAGGTTCATCCGCTCCCTGCGGTGATCCGGCCTATCCCACAACCTCGCCGGCGGACCCCGGGACCATCGTGTTTTCATAGCCACTCCCTGTCCTGCGTGCACAAACACGAACATGTGCACTGCATTACACACGCCACACACCAGCACAGCTTCTTACACCTTTCCCTGCCTAGAAAAGAAATAACCCCTTCCAGGGTCAAACTGTCAACATAGGAAAATCTTTACCGACGCCACATTATTGAGGGGTGCCTAAACTTTTGAAAAATCAAAAGGATGCAAATTCACGTCATATATATTGTGTATATGTTAACTTAATTTTAGGACTTTATTTTTGGAAAAGGCCTACAAAATACCCAGGAAATGTTTTTCCCCCCCACATGCGCGTCTGATGCTGCACAAAATGAAACGTTGCGTTTCAATCTCAAATGAGGTTTAAAAATAGGAGATAATGTTGCACATTTCTGTTGACTCAAACCAAAAAGCCGCATCAAGTTTCAGTTTTGAAAATCTCCACTCGAGCTGAAGCGTCGGAATATTAGACGAAGACATCCAACACCCCCCACCCACCACAGCTAGATGGCAATCCTGTGGGAAACACTGCACAGTCAAGGACTGTGACCATCACTCTGAACTATTAGTTACTGGATGTAAGGCTATTTACTGTACATTCTATTAGATTTTATTGCATTTACTGTCTTCCATCACTGTTAATTGGTTCCAAACCAGACCGTGATAAGTGAATTTCCGTGAAGCAGGATTCCTTATTTATAAATGAAATATTTTCATCATTTGAGCATTAAGAAAACCTGTTTACAACCCCTATCGTAACCTTTGCATTCCTATCACCCAATGTAGTAGACAAGAGAAAAGACATTACACTAGGTCCCCAACTAACGAACACAATTGGTTCCAGACAACCGTTCGTAAGTCGATTTGTTTGTAAGTCCAACAAAAGGTAATATTACCAATTATATAGGTACTACATGTATGTGTATACATATATACATATACACTAGGTCCCCAACTTACAAACACCCGACTAGCGAACACTCGCGGATACGAACACAAGCCGACTGGTCTATATTTTATTTTATTTTGCCAATTGTGTTCGTTAGTTGGGGACTTAGTGTCTGCGTATGTACGTAAATATGAGTTTGGATGTAGTAGTAATATTAAGCAAGGATAATTAATGACCAAAAAAACAAATAATAAAAATGATGTAATACGTAATGATAAATGTTATTTACCTTTGAAGAGGAGTGGTCGAGCATACGTCGTTGTGGTGGTGGAGGTAATATTACCAATTATCATTGAAAAAAGGACAAAGGACTTTCCTTTGGACCTTCTAAATGCAGTTTGTAACATTACTAGTGCACCCAGACATTAAATAACACCTATATAGACACCTTTACATTCTTATTATCCAATATAGTCCACATAATCTTGGAAATAAGCAAATTAAGACGTAAGACTTGTGCTCGTTGCAATAAATGTGTTCTGGACGTGTGAACAGAAAGTGACTTCCAGGGGTTCAGAGGTGATTTTTCACTGGATTACATCTCCAACAGCAGCCCATGTTATTATTGTGCATCTTGTGAGAATTTAAAACAGCAATAAAAGCCAGTTGATCTGGCAATCAAGTCTGGTACTTGTCTCACTGAACAATTAGTGACACCTTGTGACCAATGTAGCATACTACATTCAGAATTTGAATGCGTCTAAATTCCTTGCATGTTTAAGCTAACTTATGGTATCCATTTTTATGCTTGAAAACGCTTAATTTAGGTAAAAAATGTAACATTCGCTTCAATATGAACGTTTTTTAACTAATTGTCTGTATTCAAGCACAAAACACATGACTTATAAATACAGCATGCTTAAAAAAGCATGATGGCAGAAAGCCGTGAAATTCAAAGAGTGAATTGGCGAGGGATGACCGAATTTGCAATTTGTTCAGCATGTGAATTGGGTACTTTTGTAAGCGTATGTAAATCACCAATGGAGGGAATGCGTCACTTTGGGTAGGGTCGGCTCTGCAGTGAGGTTTCATCATTGCGGTGGTGGCAGTTTGACCCTTGAACAGACTATTTCTATTATTTCCTATAGTGCAAAATGCTTTCTAACTGCAACAAACCAGTGCTGAATGCTGAGTCAGCTTAAAAAAAAATTGCAGTGTCACACTTCCTACTGTACGTACTGTACCATTTTGTCATGTCTCAGCACCAGCAAGACGTTTCCCAAAAAGCCTGAAAAAGGAAAACTTAGTCATCACAATAATGCACGTCCAGCCTTTGCCCCTCCAACACAAATATACTTTTTCTTTTGTAGCATAACTGATGACCTTACGTGTGACAGCGTGTTTGCTTCCAGGAACCCGTGATGTCATTTGTGCCGCAGTCAGCATTCTAGCTGGGAAGTGTGGGAGGAGACCTGACAAGACACCTGTTTGGAAGAGGGTGACCGCATCGCTTCTGCACTCCCGTAAATGTTGGAACATCTTTTTGCTGGGCCAGCACAGGGGAACATGCAACAGTACACAACAACACTTTATACAAGTAGAAATAAAATGACTAGATATAACTGAACATTGAGTTTTACATTATAGTTGCACTCAACTCAATCCACATTGTAAACTACTTTTTCAAAAAAGTACAAATCTAAAACTAATTGGGGAAAAAAGATCAAAAACTAATAAATGACTAAAATAAATTAAAAAAAATAAATCTTTGCAAGTTAGATGTGTTTTTTCCAAGCATTACAAGTGAACTTTGCAAAGAGTCAAACCTCAGCTTTGTCAATTCCCCCATTTTTTTGTAAAGTATTGCATGCAACAAAAGAGTCTGCCCTGTATGGCCTTGTTCTGAAAAAACAAGCACCCAAGTGTTGCTGACCCACTGTCCATGTTTTTTTTTTTTTTTGAGTGACTGCTACAGTAAATAACCTGCCACGGGGCCAAAGAAAGCTGCAAGTGCAGAACCAATATTGAATTTGTTCCATGCATTCATCATTTAGAATTAGTTCACATTGTCTACTGCGAGTACAACTACAGTCTTTCTCCATCAAATGGATTTTTAATATTTTGGGTGTTTGTAAGGGAGTCATTGGATTTCCTGTGCGAGGGGGAAAAAAAATTGCCTTGTTTTGCAATTTTTTTTGGAACAAATTAACAACCATGCAGGTCTGGATTTGGTGTCACACTCAAAATGAAAGTGGAAAAAGACCTCATTCTATCCCATTTACTCAACAGCATGTGAAATTGATTGTCAAGTGTGAATTGAGTGCTCCCTTTATTTTTTGGAGCAGTGTATAAATAAATGTAAAAAGTGCAACTGCCATAATCATAGCACTGATCTATTACATCACACAATACTTTTATTTTTTATTTATTTATATTGTTTTTAAAAAGGGATAGTTCAGATTTTTTGTAGTAGTATGACCTCCCCCGTCAGCGGCGAAGGCAAGCAACTCGACTTACACCACCCCACTCTGTCTCCTAATTCCAGTTCTGATCGGATTTTGGCGATGAAGAACGTAGTTCTAAAGAGTTCTAAAGAGTAATAAATACATTTTCATTACAAAAATGCCTTCCCAAAAAAATCTGACCTCACAAAACGCTCGGCGTTATATTTGTGCACTCATGTGTATGTGAAGAAGACACCTGCGGTAATGCCACTCTTCCTTAAATGTGTGTTCCACAGCGGAGGAAGATGCGAGCGTCTTCAGTGTGCAGGAATACGGCGGGAGACAAACATAACACTGAGCGTTTGTGAGGCCGGATTTTTCTGAGAAGGCATTTTTGTGAGGCAAATGTATTTCTCTTTTGAATGCATATTGTTTTGAGAAGTCAAACTCTTTGCTTAAATGTCCCCAGCAACTAAGCGGATCTGCGTTCATCACCAAAATCTGACCAGAACTGGATTGAGGAGATCAAGTGGGGGTTAAGTCTCTGTTGCTGGACTACACTACTGATAGAGATGTCATACAACTTAATGTAAAAAAAAAATAAAATAAAATAAAATAAAAATCCCAACCATCTCTTTAAGTCTCGTTTCAGTCATTTTTACTGAAAATGAAATTTTTGCACAATATTTCATAGTTTTTCTTTGAAAATTTAAACATACTTGATATTTGGTTTGCAAGAATAGCACCACTTGCCAAACATCCAGCCACTAGGGGGTAGAGAAACTGGCACTTGCTATGATCATTATATCATACTCCCATCATATTCAATCTCCCAGCATGCACAAGCGCACAATTAAATGTCCATGTTATTCCACTACTACAATGGAATTCAAGCGAGGAACAAAGCGTCTAAAGTGTGCGTTTATTTTTGAACCAAGCTCATCTGTTTCCAATGAGGACCCACCCAAGCCGCCTCCCATCTCCTGCTCTTCTTTCTTTCGGTTACGACCGTTTCCCTGCCTTCAGGCCAGATGTGAGCCAGCTACCCTTGGACATTCCAACAACTACTATTACTACTCATCTATCATAACATATCCTGCAAACACACATATCCAAAACAGTGCCAGAGGGGTGCAGGTGGCAAAAAAGGAGCTGAAGCAACCATATTTAAAGAGCACAATGTTCAGAGTATGACCCACACTGCAAGGTGGGGTTTTTATTACAAAGACTCGTTTTGAGAGTTGTCCTCCTGTGTTGTTTCTGGGTTTATGAGCAAGTTGTGGGAGAAAGAGAGGCCGTCTTATACTTAGGACAATATGGTAATATTACATCGCCAAATTAAGGATAAAGATTTTTTACAAAAACGTAATGTTTGTCAACAACTGAGGATAATCCACATATCCTCCCTTGGTGGAGTTAATGGAATACTGTACATCTCAGGCTTTTATCAGCAGCAGACTAGTAAATACAGTAGCCTTATCATAAGCAAGAGGCCAGCTTCCCGTCTTGCAGTTACACAATAGCCCTCCCTCATAGTTGATGTATAGAATCTTCATGTGGGAGTCCCTCCTGTTGTCAAGAAACCACTTCTTCCCGCTCTTAAGTCTGAATAAACAGGTTGTGTAAAACCTCCACTAAACCATACCCACATTCCCCTGCAGACAGCCAAGAAAGAGCTCACACAATCCTAACAATGGACATGAAGAGGTTTTTAAATGGGTTTTACAGCCTGCTGAAAATCAATACGGTTATTTTTTTTCCTCCTACATTATTTAAAGCTTAGTTGTTGAAATACCTTTATCATTTCCACTTGAGTTTAAAAAAAAAAAAGTGGTTTTGCTGCCATCTAGTGTGCAGTTGCAGGCAAGGTTGGTTTGACAAGTTTTTTTTTTTTTAAAGCAAGGCTGAAGATTTATTTTAACAGAAGCTTCTAGGGGGGGAAAAAAACATTTTAAAAGTCAAAACTTTATTTGTCCAAATAAGGTTTTTTTCCCCAGTTTTTTGTACACTCAAATCACATATCTGGTATAATGCAGAGCCATGCACCCTCCAGTTTCCAAGTTTAGCAAGGAAACCTGTTTTAAATGTTCTACGTGTACCATTTCTGTGATTCAATCTTTTGTGTATTTTGTCATTACATTAAAGTTTTACAGTACATGTACTGTAAATACAGTAATCCCTCATTTATCACTTCACTGTTAATTGGTTCCAGTCCAAACATTACTGGCACCTACTGACCCGTATAAAATAATCCATCACAGCATCTTGAATGAGTAAGCTGAATGTCTCCTTTGTATTTTAGTTCATTTAGACTATTTTATGCTTATAAATGCTTAATTTAGGCAAAAGGGATAACATTTGCTTAAATATGCGCATCTTCAGAATGGCCTTTGTCACTTATACAGAGGTACAAGCAAAATTGTGCAATCACCCGTCTGTACATAAACATACCATACAATATGACGGGGGGTAGACAGGAGAGGTTGACTGGGAGGGGGGAGAAGAAAGGGAAGAACAAGGAGCGGGGAGGAGAAAACAATTTCAAACTATGCTCCTATGGGGGAGTACAGTGTGGGCCTGGCAAAAAACCTCAGCCACATACTGTAGGCACAAATAAGCACACTTTACAACATACGAACTTGAAGACTTGCACCAGGGAGAGGGGTAAGGGGGGCTATTTTTTTCACTAATAGGTCACATTCAACCATGAAACATGATTTAATAGAGTGACGCTGCAAAATTGTAAGTGCAAAGTGGCGAGGGATTGCCTGTTTTACATTGCAACCTATTCAAGGATTAATAAATGATTAGATGATACTCCTGTACGTATACAACGTTATTTACTTACATATTATATCTGCATAGGTGAAATCCACACGATTGAGCTACGGCACGTACAACTCGACAGGGGTGCATGGCTCAACGTTACACCGGCATCACACACTTGGGAGAAAATTCATCAAAATATGGTCTCAACACCAAAAAAAAAATGCATGCATATACATTTAGACTTGAGTAGCTGGTTTGACATCCTATATATGTCGCACCACAAAAAACAAGCAGCAGCATTGAAGGAATTAATGCTATTTTACACACACACACACACACACACACACAAGTAGTAGTAACATCCTCCGATAAGACAGGCTTCTTTTGCAGCTAAAACGCTAATTCGCTTGCCTAACAAATGCGGCAACTTTAAAATGGCAAAGTTTCAAGCCCTGAGAGAAATGAATGCTATGCAGACGCATGTGAAGGACACCAACAGGGCCATTTACCCAGACTGATGTAAACTGCGTTTAGACAGATTCCCACCCGCCGCCCCCAAAAACAAGAATTTAAAAAGCATGGCCACATTAGGTTTTGACCCTTTTGTTCTAGACAATTTGCATTCTTCCAGTGGAATGCAAGATGGGGCGGCACTAAGCTCTGCAGGAGGAAAAAAGAAAAATGAAGCCGGAGACAAGATCTGGTTAGGATTCTGAAAGCAAAACCTACTCCAGCCTGTGAGGAATTAGCAGGCAAACCTATCCAGAGATTTGCATAAAACTGGTCCTTCTGGTCAGAGCCTCATTTGGGACAGTTGAAGTCTTTGAGAGCAGTGGTTATCGGGTTGCGGTGGAGTCGTAGTCAGACGCAACCACGCGTGAAGAGGAACGCCGTGGCTCAGTTTACCAACTTTGTGAACATGTTGGCGGTCACCCGGTATTTCCGGCTGCAGTCTCAAGGGAAATACTGTTAACGAAGTGTCATGCTTGCAAAAAGGTCCACGTTCATCAGTGAGCAATAAAAGGAAAACTGTAGAGTAGCATTGAGGTCCAGTGGATACGTTTAAGTTATCCGACCACTGATGTACATTGATTACGTAACAGTCCATGTCACAAAAAAAGCATTACACATAACGAAAGATGATGCAAAAGCGTGTTGCTTGTTTGCAGGTGGTGTCGGCACTGCATTGTGTCGAGTTAGTTTATTAATTCATTAGCAAATTACACGTCGTCTCGCCAGTATATTATGTCACAATTGAATTTCTGTCATCTACAGGCCTTGTGGTGGAAAGGTGAACTTGCGGAGAAAGTCTGGGCTTCAAGAATGAGCAACTTTGCCTTAAGGCAACAGTGAGCATTTGAACACATGTTCCCAGTAAGTTCTGGCGTGTCAATGTAAACGTTCAGCCAAATTTTCCCAATCACCTCCATGTGAGCCACACTAGAGACTGGTTTATGCGTCAGAAGCGTTTGCGGGCCTTCGGGCCCTCAACGACTCGTACACACAGGAAATGTAATAGTTGCTGACCAATCACATCCCTTACAGAGGGTTTGGAGGGGGAGAAGCAAGCCTTGAGTGAGTACAAACCAGACATAAGGTTTAACCCGCAAAAGTAAAAGGGGGGAAAAAAATTCAAAAGACAAAGCACCCACCCACAAAAATATTCTAATCTCCCTCCACCCACTACCTAAAAAAATAAAATACCTCAAACTGTAGGCCAACAATTTTACACATCATTGGCTGTCATCTATTTTCATAAGATTGAACTTTCCATCCATAAAAGAGTTACTGAAAGGCATACTTTTGCAATAAACTCATCGTGGAGTGTGTGTAAGAATAAAAAGCCATACTTAAAACAAAATGTTATGGCTGGTTGTTGGTAACTTCATTGAGCTCCTCAGTTCTGAGCACAAATTGAATGTCAAAAAAAAAGAAAAAAAAAAAGCACACAACCTGACCCAGTCCACAGTTTCAGATTTTAGGCGACTAACTCGTGGCAGAGATGCGTGGCAAAGACTGTGGCATCTTCAGCTTGCTCCTGGACTTAATTCATAGGCTTTATGCCGACGACTGCTTCTTCATCTATAGCCTTCATCACAGTGACCTGAGAAAAGGGAGGGAAAAAAACCCAAAAAAAAGGATTCAAAATCATGCAAAGCCACGACAGAGCTAGCAAAAGAATGACTGCCCTCAAAAAGACCACCATCTCACCACAGATGGCAGCATTAGACCAGGTGGTCTCCAGTGTTTACACTGTAACTTTCCTGGTTATAAAGTAACCAAAAAGCACAGCAGTAATGAGAGGAACCGTTTCAGTGAGAAGTCCTACCAGTCAAATAAATATTCAATACTTTTGTTGAATCATTTGTGTCAACAAGCTTTTTCACCCTAAAAAGGATAACTAATCAAAACAAACGTTTGGATCAGGGTTTGATCAGGGTTTTATGCTATTACATAGAGTGTGCCGTACAGTGTACCGTATTTTCACGACCATAAGGCGCACTTAAGTCTTAAATTTTGTCCAAAATGAGCGGGCCGCCTTATAATGTGGAGCGCCGTATGTGTGTACCGCGTTCCAAAATCTGCAAGTGTTGCTGTGTGACTTTTATGAGCGCTCCGCTCGACTGACTGGGAGTCTGCCTACACGCTGCTTGTATAGAGGAAAGGGACGTGGGCGTGACTGAGAACTCAGGAGTTATACAAGTATATTTAATGAAATGGCGCCATCTATCCATCCGGGCAAGGACTACCGTGGCGCAGCGACATCCAGAGGATTACAAGGAAAGCTGGCCATCTTCCGCTCCTACTGCAGTAAAAACATTGCAGACAACTACATCACCAACATGGACGACATGCCGTTCACTTTCGACATTCTGGTGAACCACACTGTAGAGAAGAAGGGGACCAGCACGGTGGATACACACAACGAGCCACGAGACAAAGATCGTAAACTCTGTTCATGCTGTTCTATGGCAAACACGCCAAGGTGCTGAAACCAATGCAGAGTGAACCCTCCTCCTGCCTGTTTGGAGGCGAGAGATGAGGAAAACAGACATGCACATGGCAATATATTGAGGCTGGCAAAATGTAGTTCATGAATTGTGTGATGCATTAATTACCATCCCAGGCTAATGCCCATAAGACTTTTCTGAACGAGAAAACTAGTCACATTTTAATCTCGCAAGATCTTGTGACACGAGATCCCCTATTGTCAACATTTTTTTTTTTTAAAACCAAAATGTGTATGCTCACGGCCCAGCCGACAAGAGGTCTCACTTTGTTTGTCATCTACTATGAAGTGTGTAGGAGCTGAAACAATGCAGAGAGTGAAGGAAAACCCATGCGTGCACATAGCAATATACGGAGGCCGGCTAAACAAGTTATTTTAATTTATTGTGTAACTAATTCATTATAACGAGACAGATTTTTTCTGTCAGGTTTTAATATGGCTACTATTTTCATTTACAATGCAGAAGTACTTCCCCCTCAGCTGGCATGGCTTTGTTTACTTTCCAGCCTGCTGCAAAAACAAAGCACTTTACGGCAGTTGCCATAAAGATGGGGTCGGCTCATCCTGATCTCCGATCAATAAAAAAGGCAAAAATCGTCCCGATCCTAACATTCATTGAGAGCAGGTCTACGTTTTGTAATGAATTTTATTATTGAGATGATTTGCATAAATAAAAAGGTGCTTCCAAGAAAACTTAAGATGAGTGATCCTTTATACTTAACATATTAAGTCAACTAAAAATGACAAAAAATATGGTGAAATTTAGTTGCCTAAAACTGTAAATGCCTATGACTTAAGTATGACTTAAAAAATAATTTTAAAAAACAATTATAAACTGCTGTCAAAATGAAGACTGTAAATATGAGATTGAAATGAATTTCTTACCATAAATGAATCCCCAGCTTCAAGCTTCTTCTCAATTTCTTTGCCGATGTCACTGTCTGGATTTCTAAGGTCCTCTCTGGTATCCCCGGAATCATCCAAGATGGACAAAAAGCCATCAACCACATCAAGGGCCTGAAATGTCATGGGGTAAAGTATGCACACGTGATTATTATACGCGTAATGCTGACTGACATGGCAAAAAGACTGCCCCAAAAGGAGCCCGTCAGTCAAGCTAGTCGGCCAAAAGGGAACCTGTTTAGCCAGTTTCTAACCTGTACATTATGTTCTTGCACAAGTGTCAGGTCGCACATGCAACACACCCTTTAGCAACAAAGTGATCATATCATTTTTTGGGCAACATCTCACCTGGTAGTCTTTCCTAACCACATTTGGGACATCCATGTTATGGGTGGAAGGGCATATGTCTTCATACTTCCTGCCAGTAAAAATGTCAATTCCAACAAGGTGTACCTGTAACATTTAATACATTTCAGTGACAATCAGGTTGATTCTCCAGTTTGAAAATTTGATCCTGTTTTACCTTGGCATGCCCGTGCTTGCCAGTCTTAGAGGTAGACATTTCGACAATCTTACACGGACGAGATTTTAGCATGACAAAGCCGTTCTTCCTCAAGGCAGAACACTGCATGGGGTACGTTGTTGAGGCCCCTGAATCTCCGCCTTCAAAAGAATCTGGCAAATCTGCCATGTTCAACCTGCTTTGTGTGGACACAAAAGCACAATAATGTTATGATCATATCGATTTGGGTTGCACGAATGAATGGAGCAATATTAGCTTCAAAAAAAGGTATTCACACAATGTTAAAGCAGTTTCCTCATAATATACATTTATAAAAAAAAAAGGTAAATACAATTTTTTTAATAAATAAAAAAAGGGGGGGATTTGCCCCATGGGGCCCAAAAGGTGATCAGCTTTTGTGATCGCCGTTGAAAGTGCATTTATGCCGATCACATGCTTTTTCACAGAAATCAACCAATACTGATCACTGGCCGATGGGTGTATCCCTACTTTTTAATCCAACCTAAATTTTCTAAAACTTACAGCTTTTGATTCGCATATTACAACTTTGGGGAAAAAATGCCCGTTCTTTAATACATCAACTTTATGCTACTAAAATTACATTTCTCATTATGTTATTCTCATACAATTATGATTTTTCCTCTGTTAATACACTGCTCACAAAAAATTCAAGGAACACTTCGAAAACACATCAGATCTAAACTGGGGGAAAAATGACCTTGAACATCTTTCCTGATAAGTGGGTGATGTATTAGTAACAAAATGATGCCACATCATTTGATAGAAATGAAAATGATCACCCTATAGAGGGGGGAAAATCAAAGACACCCCAAAAATGAAAGTGAAAAAATGATGCAGCACACTGGTCCATTTTGCTAAAATGTCATTGTAGCAACTCAAAATGATTCTCAGTAGTTTGTGTGGCCCCCACGTGCTTGTACGCATGCCTGACAACGTCGGGGCATGCTGCTAATGAGACTACGGATGATGTCCTGGGGGATCTCCTCCCAGATCTGGACCAGGGCATCACTGCGGTACCTGGACGCATGGAGGAGATTCCAGGAGACAGGTAGTTACTCCAGGAGAGCTGGACAGGGCCGTAGAAGGTCCTTCAACCCTCAGCAGGATTGGTATCTGCTCCTTTGTGCAAGAAGGAACAGGATGAACACTGCCAGAGCCCTACAAAATGACCTCCAGCAGGCCACTGGTGTGAATGTTTCTGACCAAACAATCAGAAACAGGCTCCATGAGGGTGGCCTGAGGGCCCGACGTCCTGTAGTGGGCCCTGTGCTCACTGCCCAGCACCGTAGAGCTCGATTGGCATTTGCCATAGACCACCAGAATTGGCACCTACACCACTGGTGCCCTGTGCTCTTCCCTGATGAGAGTAAGTTCAACCTGAGCACATGCGACAGACGTGAAAGGGTCTGGAGATGCCGTGGAGAACGTTATGCTGCCTGCAACATCATTCAGCATGACCGGTTTGGTGGTGGGTCAGTGATGGTCTGGAGAGGCATATCCCTGGAAGGACGCACAGACCTCTACAGTTAGATAACGGCACCCTGACTGCTATTAGGTATCGGGATGAAATCCTTGGACCCATTGTCAGAACCTACGATGGTGCAGTGGGACCTGGGTTCCTCCTGGTCCACGACAATGCCCGACCTCATGTGGCTAGTGTATGCAGGCAGTTCCTGGACGATGAAGGAATTGATACCATTGACAGACTGTCCATGAGCTCATGGATGCCCTGGTCCAGATCTGGGAGGAGATCCCCCAGGACACCATCCATAGTCTCATTAGGAGCATGCCCCGACGTTGTCAGGCATGCGTACAAGCACGTGGGGGCCACACAAACTACATTTTCATTTCTATCAAATTATGTGGCATCATTTTGTTACTAATACATCACCCACTTATTATCAGGAAAGATATTCAAGATCATTTTTCCCCCAGTTTAGATCTGATGTGTTTTTGAAGTGTTCCTCTAATTTTTTGAGCAGTATATTTTGATTTAATTCTTGTAAAATTGTTGAATTTTCCATTTTTGTTTTTGCTTTAAAAATTCTTAGTGAAATTGTATTTTTAGAATGTGCCACGAGCTGCATTTAGGACACTGTGATTATGTGATAGTTGGTGCAAAGTAGGCATGGGCCAGTTACCGGTTTAAAAAGGTATACCACGGTATGGAAGTCTGTTTCAAAGCCACAGAAAATATGAGAGAAAGTAGAGGTCCAGCGCAGCAGGTCATGTCCTGTGTTATTCCTCGCAGTTGCAACTGGGCTTTGGTGTGCCAAAAGTCGTCAACTTAACCACTGCGGCATAGCTGGCAGTGACGTTATCTGCCTCGTGAGCATCAAGCGCCGCCGGTGTGACAATACGTGTGCCCTCGTAGAGTTTTGCATCCCAGCGCATGTGGATTTAGTGTGTATTTCACATGGCTTTGCAGGTATCAAGCTAATGTGTAAGCACATTTGACATGTAAAAATGAATACCATAACCCAATGTCATCGTTTAACTGCTTGTAGTGTCAACTAAAAAATGTTTTACTGTGCATATGACAATAAAACTCTTGAATCTCCACACGTCGCAGCTTAAAATGTAAATGACAAAATACACAAATGAAAACATTGAACTCGCATGAAAGATTACTTCAAAGGGGTGCACATTTAGAAGATTTACACCATTTACACCATGTTCCCTTTTACATGCATGCAGTGGCGCTAGCTGACAGAACACGAAGGCACACGCGTCGTCATTGCACCAGTACTGTCACGCTGTTGCCATCGCTGTCGGTCAACATGTCACTGAAGTCGAGGGTCACCAAAAGTGAACATGTGATGCAGAACGACACAGGAGCCATGGATAAGTGGTGTAAATAGTTTACTTTCCACCAAACAACAACCACTTAGCAACAGTTGCTAACAATAACCCCATGACCCGGAAACAGAAGTGAAACTTTGTGAAGCAAGCAAATAAAAAAACAAATACACAATCCAACAATTGCAAAACACCTGTGGATAAGCTGTGACCTGCACATTCACCACACTATGAAATAACTGAGTTGTTTTGTTTGTTTTTTTTAATATGTCGAGCCACTGATTGTATTTTGCTTTGTTTTTTTGGTAAGAAAAATATTTATGGTTTTGTGACATGAGTCGAAGGATTAGCCATTGTAGATACCCTTTTATTTAGAAATAATTATTTTGGTAATTTAATTACATACGTTCCACTTTCATCATGTTCTGATTATATTGTTTAAAAATTAGCCAAAATGGCGGCGCTGTCCATTTTGTGACGTCAGCTGCTCCAACACGAATGACGCGACACTTTCGGCTTTAGGCCAGCGTTGTCGGCGCTCAACTTCTCACAACAACAACCACATCTTAAACTGTAATTTGGAAATAAAATAGATTATCGCTCATCTCTATCTAATTAAACAATTAAGAGCAGTTTGTTGAAACATTTCCGTAGCGCGCGTTCGCTTCGATCAGGCTAGTTACGGTTGCATCGCTAAAGCAAAATGCCTGCGACTACAGTACGTTAGAAACATTTTTTCATGAATACCAAACAGTATCAAGAGTATTAATTTCAAGTGTTTGCCACATAGTAATAGCAATAACATAAAAAGGCTGAGTATACGTGGCGGCTAGTAACACCAGGTAATAGCTAGTAGCTAACCCCACGTTCGCACCTGGATACCTTCGAGCCAGGCCCACACCCAAAGACGGCTACATTTGTTAGCTAGCTAGTCATTTTCCGACCAAGTTATTAATTCACGACTCGGCTGTAACTCTATTTATTTTTTATCTCTTACAGATAAGGCAGACATTGTTGACTTAAAAACACACACACACACAGTTCATTTGCTCCACACAACAAGGTGACCTTACCTTGTTCTCCACTGAAGCCCGCAGAAAAAAGAAGGTCAGTTCGCATGCGCAAAACGTTTTATCCGGCGACAGAAAGCCAGGCGGGCAGGTACGAGATCACGTGTCCGGCGGAATAGAAGGCGGGGCAAAAAATCTAGCTCACCTCTGGTGCGCTCGCTTACCATATATGGCGACGAGAGGCGGGGTCGAATGATAACGAACAGTTCTCACGCTAACGCAGTGTAAATACACAGCCAGCCAGAGATGGACTGGGACAAAAATTTTGCCCTGGACTTTTTGGTCCAGACCGGCCCACTACAATCCGCGCGCAAACACTGTGCCAATTCGCCCCATTGATGTGCATACAAACACACAAGTACTTAATAACGCCACGATACTAAACAATATCCCTCTATTGTATATTCTGGAGCCGTGAATATATAAATGAGAGTGAAATCATTTATCGGAGGGCTCACTGGGCTGCTGGGGTCTCTGGTGAGATCGTGTCCACAGGAGATCACAAATCTGGGCATGAAAAGCAGAGGTATAATGTGGAATAGTTCCAAACAAGATTACATGCAAAAAGTCTGAATGAAATCATAACTTGACTAGTTGACTAAAGTATGGAAACAATAATATAACTGATCAGATTTTTTATTATTGTAACAGTAGTGTTTTAGTCATTGTAACTATCAAGGACCATAAACACTGACTGAAAATGTAAAGCATATTGTTTAAATAGTTATGTCAATGTCTTTCATGATGCAAATTTGACTGTGGGCACTGAAATAGAAGCATGCCGACACTTTAAACACTTGAACTCTGCAGGTGACATGATGGGGGTGTCATTATAGGTAGAAACGATTACAAAGTGTAAAAATAGCAGACGTACATGCTCAAAACACATCATTATTGCAACACGTGACTTGTAAGCCGGGAGATGTGCAATGTTGCATCCTTTGATGAAAGCATCACTAATGTGCTTCATAAAAGCAACTCATCAATGAATCGGTATAGTGTGCTTATTGTTTTCCAATAGTTTAGAAAACTAGATTTAGCGATAACGCACCACACTATGTTTACTCTGTATTATGTCAGGTAAAGTTCATCGACAGTTATAGGCAAGCGTTCTGAACCATTTACAGCCGTAGCTCGGCTTTCCCCATCGAACACACGGATGCACACAGATTCAAATATTAATGTAAATAAAAGTCTGATATTAAAATCAGTTTGACTTGACCCAGGCATAACAAACGGCATGTTAATTAACTTACAGAGTGAAAAAACGCGAACTCCTGGCCAACTAGCCAAACACCGCGGAGAACGTCCAAACGCTCATGGAGTGACAGCGGGTACGGGCAATCACAGGTTAGCAAGATACGGAACGAGCCAATCGACTAGCCAATCCGAGGTCTTCGACGTGAGCGCCCGTTTTCCGCTTGGTCTTAGTGCCGGTAGGTACGTATCAATTTATATTTAATATAGCGTAACAGTAAAGCGCAACAATAAATAAGTAAATAAACGGTCGTTCATCGGCCCATTTTAGTCGGCCCAGTACACAGCACAATAAATATATTTTTGTAGTACATCAAAACTGAGCATTACAGTCGGCTTTTGACTTGGTTTTGTTGTACCTACGTAGTGGCCAGTGATCGCATAAAGTTACAATCATTTTGGATAAAATGCAAAAACATTCACCTTTTGCCAAGCCCAAGGGCTGAAATGGCCTCGATTTTATCTTCTTTTAACTCTTCTCTAAAACAATACGTGAAAAACACAATGAGATCACAAAAAAGTCTGAATAACATCACAATGAGGTAGTCACATGATAATTCATAGCAGTTAATTATACAGAAATGCATTAATTTTGGTCGGCTTCGGTCGTAAAGCAAATGGAAGGAATGTACATATCCCATATATGACACCAGGAATACAGTGTAAAAGAAAGGACTACTAGGACCACACGGAAATGAACAAATAAAAGACTATAATAATAAAGTCCAAATATTGCTCAAATAAAGTCATAATTTTGTCAACATGAAGTTGAAGTATTAGGAGAATGAAGGGACTGAAAACGCTTTTCAAATAAATATTTAATCACTAGGTGATGAACATGTTACATTAAGTCGCTTATTATTATTTTATTTTTATAATAAAAAAAAAGTTGTTTTTTTTTTATTTGCATCCTTTTTTGTAAAACTACAAATGTATTCACATAACATGATGACCTGACTTAAAATAACAACTTTAATCTTGTAAGATTACAATTTTTTTCTTGGAAAATAACATTTTAACAATTACCACTTTTTCATAATATTTATTTTTTTTCCTGCAAACATTGATCTTGTAATATCGTTCCTTTTGACCAGTAATTTTACAACTTTATTCTTTTACTATTCCGAATTTTTGTCGCAATATGACAAAAACATTACGATGACTTGACTTAGAATAACAACTTTAATCTTGTAAGACATTTTTTTTTTCTTAGAAAATAACATTGCAACTTTTATCTTAATATTTTTTCCTACAAACTTTGATCTCGTAATATTGCGACTTTTAACCCACTAATTTTACTACTTTATTCTATTCTGACTTTTTGCCGCAACATGACAACTTTAATCTCATGCCATTATGACCCGACTTTCCGCCTGAAACATTACGTTAAATTGTCCAAAAAATTCTCAAATAAGCTCGCCTTTATTATTGTAACATTCAGATTTAACATTCACACTTTTTTTTTGTAAACCTACCAATATATTCACATAAGATTATGATGACCACTTAAAATAACAACTTTGGTCTTGTAAGATTCTTTTTTTTTTTTTCCTTGGAAAATAACAATGAACTTTTCTCGTAATATTACCTCTGTTTTTTTCTACAAACTTTATTTTTGTAATATCTCAACTTTTGACGAGTAATTTTACAACTTGATTCTTTTACCATGTCGCATTACGCCAACTTTAATCTCATGCCATTATGACCTGACTTTACGCTTGTAACATTACAACTGTCGCATTCCGACTTTTCTCATGAAAAAAACAAAAACAAAAAAAACTCCTCTAAGATTACGATGACTTTTTTTCTTGGAAAAAACAACTTTATTCTCAAAACGTTGCAACTTTTTTCCTGTAAATTACATTTTGTTTCTCAAAATATCATGACTTTTAATCGTAAATTTTGTAAAAGTAAGACGTTCTTTTCCGTAATTAACGATTTCATAATATTACAACTTTTAGGAATTTTTTAAATGTTCTTTTCGGCGTGGCCCTAATACTCCATCTTACATTGGAGCTTCATGATGATGTTAGAAAATAAAGACAATACTGACTTGCTGGAGGTAAACCATTCTCTCTCATTGCAATTGCAGTTTGGCTTGCTGTTAGGTTTTTTTGTTGGGTTTTTTTGCAGCCTTTGCATTTGGTTGGAGTGGCATTGTAAATTTCATTGCATTAATGCGTTAATCATGATAATACTAATCGGAAGAACCAAACACAATCCTCAAGCATGTGTCGCTGCTTTGAGCTGCTGCAATTCTACGCCATCTATGGCATAGCGCGGCGCCTTTTTCCGCCCCTTTTGGAATATGGCGGCAATCTCCTCGAAGGCCTTGCCCTTGGTCTCGGGCATTCGCAGGTATGTGAACAAGGTGAAGCCGAACAGCAGCGCGGCAAACAGGATGAACACGTACGGACCCAGCCAGGCCTGAGGAAGAGGAAACATCAAACAAAATGACTGCCTCAGACTTTAAATATGAAGAAATGCACGGCTGCAGGTTATTACAAGGGGTCGCATTTCGTCAGTTTGGAAACGATGGTAAGTTGTGCTTCAACAACAACAACAACAAAAGGCTTCGCTACACATCTTAAAATAAAACTCTTCCCACAAGCAGCTGTAAATTTGATCTTCTTGTTTTTCTTTGGCGAATAGGCTAAGCTAGCATGATGTTCCTGTTAAAATGTGTAAAACGTTTGGTTAAAATGGTTGAAAAATGCTATCACCCTTTAAAAATGTAGCAAAATAACACTATGACTTGTATTATACATGTACATAATATTTTATGATGAATTTTAAAAATAAAATCAAATAAAATAAAATGAAGACCTCAGAGGCAGTGTGTGTTCTGGCAGACATACAGTATTTACGGCTCAGGAGATGTGAACCAGCAATCCTACCTGTATGTACGAGAAGGTCATGCCTACGAGGAAGTTACTGGTCCAGTTGCAGCAGCCGGCCAGAGCAATGGCCGCCGGCCGAGGACCCTGGCTGAACAGCTCGGCCACGATGAACCACGGGATAGGACCCGGCCCGATCTCAAAGAAACTGACAAAGAGGAAGATGGCCGCCATGCTGAAGTAGCTCATCCAGGAGTACTCTTCCTGCAGGGTGTGGGGAAGACGACCCGGTTTTCTCTCGGCTACAGCTATCCTTTTATAAGAAAAGCGGACGCAGCCATACCTGGAATTTGAGGCCAACCGTCATGGCGATGGCGCAGCAGCACATGCCGCCCAGGCCCACCAAGGTCAGGGTGCGCCTGCCGGCCCGGTCCACCAGTGCAACCTGGAAGAAAAGCAAGTGTCAAAGTGTTTTGGATGTTGCTTCCTCGTGTTTGTGCTACCACCAATACTCACAGACACCAGGGTGAAGATGGTGTTGATGACGCCAACGCCGATGGTGGCGTAGACGGGTTGACTGATGCCGGCCTGAGCGAAGATAGCTGTGGAATAGTAAAAGATCTGCAAGACAGAAAATGTACAGATTTGAATGCTATGGATGCTCATAGAAGTGTTCAAATAAGCCCAGATTTTGCATTTCTGGGAATACTTTAGTACATACAGTATACTGTACAGAATGTTTATGTGGAGATCATTCAAACCTGTCAACTGTATTTCTATGTCGCTTTTTATTTTCTTAAATCACTGAACAATCTACAAGGTTTATTAACTTATTTTTCTATTTTTGCTTGCATTTTATTTGATTTGATTTTCTAAACAATTGAACAATCTAAACTTTATTTACTATTTTTCTATGTATCTTTTTTTGCTTCCTTTTTATGTATTTATTTTTTGAATTATGGAACAATCGACAAATTTTATTTAGTTACTTATTTTTCTATGTATCTTTTTTTGCTTCCTTTTTATGTTTTTTTTTTTTTTTAATGATTGAACAATCTACACACTTTCGTTACTAACCCTTTTAAACAATTGAATAATCTTCTGACTTATTTTTCAATGTTTTTTTTTGCTTTTTTTAAATGTTATTTTATTTTTTTACATAATTGAACAATCTACAAACTTCATTTTTTTATGTATTTGTTTTGCTTTCTTTTTATTTTATTTTTGAAATGATTGAACAATCTATACGCTCCATTAATTTACTTAATTAGATTTCTATTTATTTTATTTGAAAAAATGATTTAACAATCTCAAAACTTTATTTAATTACTTATTTTTCTACTTTTATTTTGTTTTTTTAAATGACTGAACAATCTATAAACTCAATTTATTTACTTATTTTGTTTTCTATTTCTTTTTTATTTTATTTTATTTTTAATGATTTAACATATTTAGCTACTTATTTTTCTATGTTTTTTATGTTTTCTTTTTATTTTTTTTTAAATGAGTAAATCTATAAACTCCATTGATTTATTTATTTAGTTTTCTGTTGTTGTTGTTTTTTTTAAATTATTGAACACGCCACAAACTCTATTAACTTTATTATGAGACTTTTGATTTTTTTCTTTCACCATTAAAAAATGGTAACACAGGAAGTGACAATAAAAAATCCCAATTTTAACAAAACAGACAAAAAAAAAAAATGCGCCCACTGACCGCGTTAATGCCCGACAACTGCTGCGACAGATGCATCATGAGGGCCACAAAGAGCTGGCGCCTGTACACAGAGGAGCAGATCTTTGGAGAGAATACGCATTAAGTAATATCACCATCATCATCATCACCACTGAACCAGAACAAAAACAAGATGACAGACCACACCTATGTTTGGAATTCCTGTGCAAAGACCTACCAAAGACAGGATGGAGACCCGAGGCTCCTTGTCGGCGTCCTCTTTCTCCCTCCTCATTTCTTCCAGATCAGCAGATGCGTCATACGCCCCCTTCAGGCGATACAGACCTGCAACAGGACACGGGACGTGTGAAAAAAAAACAGAAAATAAAATAACATAAAATAGCAACATAACATAAAACACAAGATAAGATACATAAAAGAAAATAAACTAATTACTAACAAACAAACGTGTAAATAACATTTACACTTGTTGTTTCATATACAAACAACATAACATTAAGGTTTAGCAACACTAGCATAGCCAGGTGAGCTAAAGCGCTAACACTACACTCACATTTTAACAGCAACATCATGCTAGGTTAGCCTCTTCGTTAAATAAAAAAAAAAAGGTTAAACTTCCATCTCTCACATCTGTAGCTGACTGACAGGCGTCTTCATTTTACGACATGTAGTGAAGCCTGACTTATCTATTTACTTATTCTAGAAAGCTACCCAATGTGAAGCGGTGGGCATACAGTATATACAATGATTTGATACGGCATTAAGGTCTTATAATAAACACATGGAGACTTTTTTACATACTTTCCTGAGCCTCTCGTTCCTTGCCCAGTAGGATGTAAAGGTAGCGCGGGCTCTCGGGGCACAGCGGCAGCAGAAGGGATTGCAAGACGGCAGGGGCCCCGGAGAGACCCAGCAGCAAGGGCCACATGTCGTCATTACCCAGGATAAAGTCCAAGCCTATGACCTATAGACATGCAAAGTCCATATAGGCAGTTTGCTATTTATGTTGTGTGTGTCGCCCACCTGGCTGATGAGGATACCAATGACAATAGCCAGCTGGTGCAGAGTACCCAAGGCCCCCCTGTAAGCTTTGGGTGCAATCTCTCCAATGTACATGGGCACAAGGCCAGACGACAAGCCTGCAACACAAAAAGTATTGGGACACGACGCAAACTGGAGCGCTCTAACAGACGCCATCTGTAAATCACACAGCACAATCACACTTCAGACTCCCCGCATGAAAAACTAAACAAAACAGACAAATAGTAACATAGCAACATCATGACAAGAGAAAAAGTCGTAATCTAATGAGAATAAAGTCGCTCTATTGCAATAAAAACAAGGTGTAATGGAGAAAAGACTGAAGTTGTGATATGAGAAGAAAGCAGCGGCAATACTACGAGAATGCATTTGTTACACAACGAGACCATGGTCGTAGTTGTACAACAATAAAGTTGTGACATTACAAAGAAAAAGTCGGGCTCTTTTCTTAAAGTTATGAGAAAAAAAGTTTTTAAAAGTCTTATAATAAAGTTACAAGAAGAAAATGTTGTAAGCTTATGGCAATAACTTGCTCCAAATCAATGCATTACAAAAAACTGAAAAAAGTCGTAGTCTTACAACAACAAAGTTGTGATACATTTTGGCTCAAAATCTGGCATCACAAGCGGTAAATCAGGCCGTGTAGTTACAGGAAGGTTCACTAAAACCCTCGCTAACACCTGCCTGTCAAACTAGCATCTTCATTTCTCCGTATTACATCTGGATTTGATATATTTCATCCTTTTTCCAGCACGTGTGGCGTACCGCAGTAAAACCCCATGATGGCGCGGCCCGTGATGACCATGACGTGAGGCTTCCACATCTTGCACAGCCCCATGAGGAGACCAGCGGCCACAGCCAGAACGTTGACCATCAGCATGCCCTTGACCCTGCGAGACCGGACGAGGTGACAAGGACGTCGCTTGAAGACACAAGACACAAAACCTCTCCCTCGCCCTTCCTCACCGGCCTCTCAGGTCTCCCACGAATCCCACCAGGAAGGAGGAGACCATGCCCCCGACGGAGAAGATGGCCACAGAGAGAGACCAGTACATGACCACGGACGAGTGCGTTCCCGATTCCTCCTCCTGAAACATGTCTGCGGTTCTGTTTGGAGACAGGACGGCAGCCTCTGGGGACAACACGGCCAGCGAGCGTCCATAGTGCCTCTCGATAATCTACCACATGGACGCTCTCATTTAATAAGAAGGAAATATTAATTCATTATTCAGATGTGTTTGTCCACATTAAAAAGCATTATTGTGTACTTTATCCGCTCCCTCCAACTTAATAGACGCCATATATCACATACAGCAGGGGTGCCCTAACTTTGTCCAGCGGGTGCCATAGTGAAAAATGAAAGGATGCAACTTTGCCACTTTGATATTTTGAAAAGCAACACGTATAAATATGCTAACAAGTTAAATATATTTCTAGAAAAAACTGAATCTCAGCTTTGTCATATAGGTGAAAAAGTGTATCACGAGTAGGGCCTGTCACGATAATCGATAAAAGTATTAATCGAAAGATAGAAAAAAACGAGGTCGAGAATTTTGACGATTGGATAAATTGACTTGTACGTATGCCTGTTCCATTTCCTCGTCTTTCTGTAGCGCACAGGCTGGATGAGAAGAGGGTTTACTCTTCTTGTGTCTGAGCGCATTGGTTTGCGTACTCAAATTAATGGAAAAAGTGAGCCTCCTCTCATTATTTAGCATCTTTGTCACAGTACGTGGAGGCGGGGGCGAGGTTACGTATTTATAGAATACTCTGAGTGCTAGCTAGCAGTTATCAAGCAAACGCTAATATGAATGAAAGCACAAAAGCGATAGTTTCTAAGCCGAATGCCACAGTTCCGGTGTGGATGTACTGTGGGGCTTCGTCCCGGAGGTTGGCGCTTGATGATGTTTGATCGGCGAAGTGAATGTACAGTGCCGGTCGGCGCGAGCTCGCTATACCCAGGGTATGTACAGTATGTGAAGTTAGTAGGCATCTTCCGTGCCTCGCACAGATACACTACAATTGAGTACCATCTAGTGGCTCAAATGTGACATGACACAGTGATCATGAAATGATAAACTTAATGATAATATGGTCTTAAAAAAATTGTTATCGTGACAGGCCTAATCATTAGCACTTTGGACACCCCTGACATACAACAACGAAACATTAAGGAGTGGGACAGGAGGTTGCAAATGTTAGCAACACTAGCATAGCTATGTGATGCTACAGTGCTAACATGACACTCGCATGGTAACAGCAACGTCAACATTAAACTGACAGCTCCGACGTCTGGAGCTGACTGACGGACATTTGGCAGAACTTTAAGATGTGTATTGAAGTCTACGTTGTTTTTTAAAAATGTCCAAATTGTGGCCCGGGGGCCATTTGTGGCCCGCGGCACATTGTAAAAATAAAATTTTAACAAGAAAACTAAAAAACAGCAAAAATTACAAGAATAAACTCCAAATATTGAGTAAAAAGTTGTTATCTAACAAGAAAAGGTTGTAATTTTAGGAGAATAACGTAATATTGGTAGGAAAAATAAAATCATTTTACTATCATAAAGCTGAAATATGCTAAACAAACAAAATGTGTAAAGTTGTTTTTTTTAGATTGTGGAAAAAGTTACAATGGCATGAAAATAAAGCCAAAATATTATGGGAATAAAATCAGAATTACGGGAAGAAAGTTGAAATAGCAGAAATGGTAAAAACAGCTGCAATTTTACAAGAATAAAGTCAAAATATTAAGAAAATATGTTAGGAGCATTGAGTTGAAATACTAAAGAAAAATTGTTTTTTGTAAAAAAAAAAAAAAAAAAAAAAAAAAATCAGAAAGAAAAATAAAGATGTAATTTTTGGAAAATTAGGTTGTGGAAAAGTTAGAATATTATGGGAAGAAAGTCCTATTATGAGAAGAAAATGTACAAATATTATTTACTGTAAGAAGAAAGAAAGAAATAAAACAGAGGAAAAGTGGTTGGCAAAAAAGAGCAAAGTTCATACTAATAATACACTTTGTCACTTTATTTTGCTGTACAAAACATCAAAATGGCACTAGCATCCTTTCATTTTTTTAGTTTTTGGCCCTCGCTGGAAAAAGTTTGGACACCCCTGGTGTACACATTCCTCTCGCCCGGGGCGGGTCATGTCTACGACGAAGGTCTTTCCTGCATGGCGTCATGAAAGGCAGCAACGATAGATTTGATGCACATTTGGTGCTCATACACGGGCTCTTTCATTAAACAATGTCATTCATTATAATTATTAATAATTATATGATCAATTACCAATTAATATATTAATTATACATGTATATTACAACATTTTAATTCATTACAAATCTACAATAACATTTTTGATCATTTTAAATAAATAAATTATTATAATTGTGTACTAATTTATTAATTATAAATATATATAACAACATTTTTGGTTATAATTATACTAAATATATATTACAGTAATCCCTCGTTTATTGCAGTTAATTGAATCCAGATCCGTCCGTGATAAGTGAATTTGTGAAGTATGATTCCTTAATTATAAATCAAATATTTTCATAGTTAGATCATAGCAAACCCGTTTACGACCTTCTAAATACGTTTTTTAACATTAGAGCCCTCTAGACATGAAATAACACCCCTGTAGTCACCTTCACACTCCTGTTGCCCAATATAGTAGACATAACACGAGAATTAAAAACAAGCAAAAGTATGTTTCTTGCGATTACTCGAATAAAAATATTTTCAGTGGAATAATCGATTAGTGAAACATTCCATAGCTGCGGCCATACTGCACGGCAGGCCCGACGTTCGACCGCGTGTGCACGAAAGCGTCTATCGAGGGCGAGCTCACCCGCTGCGGCGCGTTGATGACTCCCATGCTGTAGCCAAACTGCAGCGAGCCCAGAGCGGCGGTGAACACCGCCAACGCCAACGTTCCCGTCAGCTCCTGCAGCAGGAGGGAGTTCCATCATCATGTCATCAAAAACCAAAAACAAACCCCACCTATGAGCAGTGCATTCTCGTACACGTGCATTCGAACGCATCGGATGTGGTTATTCTATAAACATGACGTGCAAGTAAAGGGACGGAGAGAAGCGTGGTCTTACCTTTCCCGACTCCATAATCAACGGTCGAAGAGTGTCAACCCGAGCCCAGAAAGATAGCTAATGATCAATGACCACAGCGTGATCAGGGAGCACACGCACACACACACGCACACACATGCATATGTACACACACCAAATGGTGCAAACAGTGCCACCAACACAAATAACAACATGCAAGATGGGCAGAAATACATAAAAAACCCACAAATGTTAGGATGCATGTGTCATTACATGGAAAAGGATGTGTTACAGTAAAAAGAAAAAGAGATGCAACACATGTCAACACTCTTGCTAGCGGTTAATCATACACTCGACCCAAACTCAAAGTCTGAAAAAACACCAGGCAACGCTTTCAAGAACACACATCAGCAACACGGCTCTGCTCTTGGTTTATTTCTTTCTCTTACACCGTCTCTTTTACAAAACAAAAGAAATCCCCCAAAACAGGATGATTAGTAACGCTCTTTCAAAACAAAGCAGGAAGAAGAAAGAAAATAATAACAGATTACAGTGGTTTTGTCTTTTGAGAGTCCACAGTGTAATGACTGGAATGGACAAACACGGCTTGCATTCGTCACACACACACACACACACACACGCACGCACGCACGCACGCACGCACGCACGCACGCACGCACGCACACACAATCAGGGAAGACTGCCAGGCTCTTTATTGCTAAAACGTTAACCTGTTTGCCCACACGCTAACCAGACACCTTGTACATCACCTCATACAGTACACGACCACGTTGTGAGGTTTTATTACATCACCTTCCGGAAGAATAAATAGGTGGCGGAGAAAAAAACCAAAAAACATGTTAGCATCCTGTTTAAAAAAAATAAAATCAAATAAAATAAAAAGGTCGCACTGATGAAGCAAACAAAATCAAGCAAAAAAATGAAAGTGTGAGGGCCACATTGAAAAAGAAATACTTGGCGATTTCGAGAATAAAGTCGGAAATTTACGAGAATAAAGTCGGAAATTTACAAAAGAAAAAGATGTGAATTTCCAAGAAAAAAGTTGTAAATTTACAAATGTATTGTTGTAAATTTTATAACTTTTCTTCTTGTAAATTTATGACTTTTTTTTTCTTGTAAATTTACGAACAAAAGTTGTAATATTACCTTTGCCTAAGGCCAAAGGTCACTTAAGTCCCCCCCTTTTCATAGCTGTCTCAGACAATGCCTGTCACGACCGAATATTCAAATAATCTGAGATTTTGAGAATAAAGTCGTAAATTTACGAGAAAAAAGTCGTAAATAAAGTACATTTATTACTTTATTCTCATAATTTGATGAATTTTCTTCTTGTAAATTTACGAACAAAAGTCGTATTATTACCTTTGTCTAAGGCCAGAGGTCACATAAGTCCCCCCCTTTCATAGCTGTCTCAGACGATGCCTGTTACGACGGAGTATTCAAATCCTCTGAGATTTAGAAAATAAAGTCGGAAATTTACAAAAAAAAAGTTAATTTACCTCTGACACGTAACAGTACGACTTTATTCTTGTAAATTTACGACTTTGTCCTTGTAATATTACGACTATTTTCTCCTAAATTTTCGACTTTATTCTCAAAATCTCAGATAATTATTGTTTTTCAGTGTGGCTCTAATATGCCATCGTAGTATCCCACCGGCGAAAACTACTTATCTGGCAAATTTGTTTGTTATAGGGAGCTAGCAGGATTATGACAAAAATAAAAATAAAATCACAAAACCTAAGTGGAAGTTTGGCCGACGCGCCAGAAAACAATAAAATGCCGGTTTATTTTCAATTCCCGATGTTTGATTGCATTAGAAGAAATTCACGATCTTCTGCTGCCATCTGGTGACCATAGTGTAGTACTACGACATTGTTAGCTTTCAGGCAGTAGCTGCAATCACTTGCTAAAACGGTCACATTCGATGTGAAGCAAAGAAAAATAAACTAAAGAAATACACGGTGGCAAGACAAAAATGATGTATTTCATCGGGAAACGCTAGCTAGTTGGGGCATTCGTTTGTCGTAAGGACTTAGAAGGATTACGTAAAAAAAAACTTTACGAAACTTTGTAACAATGTGCAGAGAAATAACTCATTAGATTTTGTTGCAAATGTGATTAAAAATGTGGACACGCGAATGTATTTTCAATTTCCGACTGATGTTCGATCGCCAGAGAACAAAGTCACAGTCAATTGCTGCCATCTTGTGACCAAAGTGTAGAACTACATTGTTAGCTTTCGGGCAATAGCTGCAATTGCCCGTTAAAACGGTCACATTTGACATGAAGCAAACAAAAGTTAAACTAAAAGAATGCATGGTGGCAGGACGACAACAATGTAGTCCATCGGCAAAAGCTAGCTAACTAGTTGGCGCACTCATTTCTTATAGGGAGCTAGCAAGTTTAACGAAAAAAAAAAAAAGATATTCACAAGATTTTCTTTGTGGTATTCAGTGTCCAATGTTTGTTTACAATATAACCATGCCAATGTACAGTCATTTTCTGCCATCTTGTGACCAAAATGTAGTACTACATTTTTAGCTTTCAGGCAATAGCTACAGTACAATAGCATCTTGTTAAAACTGTCACATTTGATATGAACCAAAACTAAAAATTAGTAAAAAAAACAAAACAAAACAAAACAAAACACGGGGGCCGGTGGCAGGACGACAAAGATGTAGCAAAAGCTAGCTAGTTGTCGCCTTTGTTTGTTATGGGGAGCTAGCAGGATCAACCAAAAAAATAGTAATTAATCGCAAGAGAACAAATTCATATGCTGCCATCTTGTGACCAAAGTGCAGTACTACATGGTTAGCTTTCAGGCAGTAGCTACAATAGCATCTTGTTAAAACGGTCACATTTGATATGAAGCAGACAAAATTTAAAAAATACACGGTGGCAGTAAGATGACAATGTATTCCATCTGCGAAAGCGAGCATTTTGGTGTGTTTTTTTGTTATAGGGAGTTAGCAGGATTAACAACAAAAAAAACATTTTCACCAAACTAAGCAATTACTCACAAATTTTGTTGCAATTGTGATTAAAATGTGCACACAGGAACAGGAACTTATTGTAAATTTCCCACGTTTGATCACAGTAGAACAAATTCAGTCATTTGCTGCCATCTTGTGACCAAAGTGTGGTACTACATGGTTAGCTTTCAGGCAGTAGCTGCAATAGCATCTTGTTAAAATGGTCACATTCAATATGAAGCAGACTAAATCAAAGGAAAAAAAAAAACAGTGGCAGGAAGACGACGATGTGTTCCTTCTGCAAACGCTAGCTAGCTAGTTGGCACGTTTTTTTTGTTATGTTAGCAGGATTAACGAAAAAATAAAAACATTTCCATGAAACAATAACTCATAAAATGTAGTTGCAATTGTGATAAAAAAATGCGCGCACACAGGAATTTATTTTCTATTTCTGATGTCTGATCACAGTAGAACAAATCCACGGTCATTTGCTGCCATCTGGTGATCAAAGTGTGGTGCTACATCGTCTTTTTCAGGCAATAGCTTTTTTGTTATAGGGAGTTAGCAGGATTAACCAAAAAAAAAAAAGATTTTCACAAAACTAAGCAATTTTTCATTAAATCTGTGGCAATGGTGATTAAAATGTACACACACAGGAAAAGTAACTTATTTAAAATTTCCGACGTTTGATCGCAGTAGAACAAATTCAGTCATTTGCTGCCATCTTGAGACTGAAGTGTGGTACTACACGGTTAGTGTTCGGGCAGTAGTTGCAATCTTGCATCTTGTTTAAAATGCTCACATTCGACATAAAGCAGACAAAACCCAACTAAAAATACACGGTGGCAGGAAGAAGACAAAGTATTCCATCAGGACCCTAGCTAGCTAGTTGGCGCGCTTGTTTGTTACAAGGTGTTAGCAATATTACCCAAAAAAAGAAAAAGATTTTCATGAAACTGAACAATAACTCATAAAATTTAGTTGCAATTGTGATAAAAAAATGTGCGCACACAGGAATTTGTTTTCAAATTTACGACGTTTGTTCACAGTGGAACAAGTTCACGGTCCTTTGCTGCCATCTGCTGACCAGAAATCGTTGCTTTTTTTTTTTCTAGCCTGTCGAGGAAATATTGTTATTGTATCGTCACAAACGTGCACGGCCCTTTGGGTGATTTGTTATGTTCCACGCAAAAAATGATGGATCCAACAACCATTGGGATAGAATTACACGCAAATGCCTTCTTGTGTTTGCGTGGTGTCCCCACCACCCGCCTACTTGCTGCTAAAAATAGAAGAACTGCATGAAAAAGGCCCACCAAGCGGCCTTCAGCGCGCTCACCACGTGTTTACCCTTCTCACGGACGTCCATCTCCACGTCCCGCCTCGATTGGGTTGGAACGGGACTACCCCGCACTCGATTCGGGGACGTGTGCTGTACAGTTGACCATGACACTAAATAAAGTGGGTTCAGAGGTCGGGGGGGGGGAAGGTCATGAACACACCTTTTGTTGATTGACAGCAAGTTTGATGCAGCACCTTTGGAGTTGAATGAGGGAGCATCAGGAGGACATCTTCTTAAAGGGATGTGGACGTCGTTTGTTGCATATGCCGCCGGAGAGCGACAACATCGTTGAGGAAGAAGACGAGCGATGAAGGTGGGACGCTGACGGGGAGGAACGAGGAGGGATGGAAAAGTGCACAAAGAGGAAGAAACGGTTTCAAAGGAGTCACAACAACCCTCCTCGTCATCCGTAAAACTGTTTTTTTTTTTGTGTGTGTCTTAAAAGTTCAGCCCCGCCCTTTTAGGCTTCCCGTGACTCGTTGCCCAGTGGGAGAGTGGCGAGTGAATGGCGGGGGGCGGCGCCATCACCAGTTCATCATGGAGTTCCTGTTGAGGGTCATGAAGAAGACCTGGCTGCTGCCTCCCGATCGCACCGACGCAAAGAACACCTGTGCACGGAGATGAAAAGATGGCGTGTACGCTTCAGTAAGGAGTTTATCATGGCGACCGTTCACAAAGCCGCCAAAATCGATCCACATCACAATCAAAGTTCTTTTTTTGGGGGGGAATATTTTCTGGCAAGAGCGGATGAAAGCAACCACGGGTGAGGGCTCACCTTGTCGTTGCGCTCACACAGGAACTTGAGCCTCTGCGCCCTCTTGTGCATGAAGACGCCGTCCAGGTGGCCCGTCTCCACCGAGCGGATCTCGATGGCTTTCTCGCCCCAGCCCATGATCTGGTTGGAGTGGATGTAGGCTGTAGGATGGAGACGGCAAGCACAAACACAATTGCAGCATTTCCACTTCATTCAAATGAATGCAATTACTCAACATTTGGCAATACGTCCATAATACAGAATGTCTTGGTCTTTTTAGATGTTTCCAATTAGAAGTGAAATACGGAGGCCGACAGAGACAACCGTTCCAAACACAGAAATTCTCCAAAAGCAAAAAACCATCAATGTATAGTGTTTAGCATAGTGGAAGTGCTATAGTAGGCGTCTTCCGTGCCTCGCACAGATACACTACACTTGAGTACCCTCTAGTGGCTCAAATGTGACATGACACAGTGATCACTGAATGATAAACGTAATGGCAATATGGTCTAATAAAAGGTCGAAATGATCAATTATCGTTGATAATTTATAGCACAATTATCGACCAGCAAAATTTGTTATCGTGACAGGCCTGGTCCTGTTGAATTTTGGAAAGAAATGAAAAGATTGAACACTTTTGAAACATCTTTTCCAACAAATATTGATGAGGCAACTTATGGCAGAAACCTTATTATGAGCTCTTTAATCGTGTCAAAAGCAATTCCTTTGTGGTGGACAATGTAGACAAAAATGAAGATGTGACTATTTCTGTACAAAAAGTCAGTGAGATTGTGATGAAGTGAAGCAATAATAAGTCCTGTGGTGCAGACAAGATGTCCGCAGAGCATTTCAAATTCGCCAAGAGAAAACATTAGCCTCCGTTAGCAATATGTTTTACCGGGTTTTTAATGATGCCATTTTACCAATTGTCTTGTTATTTTAGCGCCCATTGTGAAATTAAAACGGAACTTTTTTAAAAGCACATCGTACCCCTATGCATATTGCCCAGGCTGCGGTACCAACCTGTGCTGCTGTGTTACGGAACCGGAAGTACAGAAGTACTGATGTACTGTACGTGTAGGTTAACGCGCTCCGGAAACAACATCACATGTACTTGTACTCTGACCAACCCTGTACAAAGCTCAGTCAGGTTCTAGTCAGGTTCTAGTTTGTGGAATGTTCTTTGGGCCATGTTTGTGTCTGAAATGAAGTTGATGATGATGATGATTGTAGATAGCAACACAGTACTTTACTGGTCTGTGCATGTAATACGCCTATCCGCCACACGGGGGCGATACAAAACAATGTATGGACTTCTCATAGCCTCACACTCATAAATTAGGATAATCACTGCTTTATATTTATTTTTGGACACTAATGGCTCTTCTCTCTACTTCATAACTGCCGTGATTCATGTTTTCATTTCAGATTGACCATGATATTAAATTCATATCCCCATAAGTGTATCTATTTTGAACTAAACGTGAACCCCCTATCCAGTCGGACACTGCAAACTGTAGTGCATGCGCACGTGGACAGTAAAAAAGTAGATCAAAAAAAATATATATATACACACCAGGAGGTTGCCTACAGCCATACCTGGTGATGTTAATGTTTTCGACCTGGCGCTAATTAGTGACTCGGTGGTTACTTGCGACTAAAAGAGACTGTGGTTAATTAAATAAAAGTGTAAATTGGAGCATTTGGGGCAGGCGTGTCCAAACGCTTGTCCAGCGAGGGCCACATAGTGAAAAATGGAAGGAAGCAACTTTGCTACTTTGATATTTTGTAAAGCAACACATGTAGATATGCTAGGAAGTTAAATCATCTTTGTGTTTTGGATGTTTATCATAATATTACGGCTTTTAGAAAATATTTTTTCTTTAATATTTCAACTCTAAGATACTAAAATGACAAGAATGATACTATTATGACTCATAATATTACACATTTATTCTCGGAATTCCCATAATATTTTGAGTTTATTTTCGTAACTAACTTTTTTCGCAACCTAATTTTCCAAAAAAATTACAACTTTATTCATTGTTGTCTTTGTTTCTCATAATATTACGACTTTCATATTTCAACTTTGTGCTCCTAAAATGATTTGTCCTCATAATTTTACGATGTTATTTTCATAAAATACGAAAATAAATACTTTTCCTCTTAATATTTTGATGTTATTCTTGTAAAATGACTGCTCTTGGTGGTTTATTTATTCATTTTTTTTGCTTTTCTTGTTAAATGGTATTTTTCAAATGCGCCGTGGTCCAATATTTTGTTTGTTTCTCGGAATATTACAACTTTACAAAATAATGTTAGAATACAACTTTCTCTTAATATTTTGACTTTATTCTCATAAAATTAAAGCTTTTTTTTCCTGTTTCTGCTGTTGCGTTGTTTTAAATTGTCCAACCATTTCAACTTTCCTCTGGTAAATTTTCTTCTCGTCATCACGACTTCATTTCTGTAATATTTTGACTTTATTCTTGTAAGTTTTTCCCGAACCCTTTTTCTTTGATATTTAAACTTTGCAAGTAAAACGACTGATTATTTTGCATTATAATATCACAACGTTATTCCCGTAAAGTTAGATTCAATTACATTACAACTTTTTTCCTCTTCACATTTTGACTTTTTTTTAAAATAAAATTACTGCTGATTTATCTTTTTTTTTTTTTTTTAGTTTTGTTGTGGAAATGATATTTTTAGAATGAGTTGTGGGCCAATAAAAAACAAAAAACACCCATGGGCCGCAAATGGCCCCCCGGCCGCACTTTGGACACCCCTGATTTAGGGCAAATAA
Source organism: Dunckerocampus dactyliophorus (assembly GCF_027744805.1). Classification (NCBI taxonomy): domain Eukaryota; kingdom Metazoa; phylum Chordata; class Actinopteri; order Syngnathiformes; family Syngnathidae; genus Dunckerocampus; species Dunckerocampus dactyliophorus. Next base: position 28,233,342 of record NC_072831.1, on the reverse strand, counting down.
GTGAATGTGCGAAACACACACACACACACACACACACACACACACACACACACACACACACACACACACACACACACGGAGTGACCTACCAACAGAGGTGGGCATCTCGCCCCACTGCAGCACCACATCCTTGGTGATCCGTCCGTAGGTGTTGACGTAGACGCCCTCGTCCTCGTAGCACAGCAGCATCTCCATCCCGTCTGTTTTAGGGAGCACCACGATGGCGTGAGGTGTCACCTGGCTCTGGATCTAACGCACATTTGACAAGCTTCCGTTAAAATAAATAAATAAATCCGTCAAATGTAAGCATAATCCCTATCCGATTAGAAGATCCCGGAGGGTATTTAAAGCCACATTGAAGCGGTATTTTGGAGCAGCTTGCATGTTTTAATCCCTTAAGAGCGTGTCGGCGGACGCAGAGGCTTCCTGCGTGGGGTGAACACATGTCATGTGATCAGAAACAACACACGGGGACTGTGTTCTCACAGGCAATTAGTCGGATATCCAGCTGAAAAAAAGAAATGTCAGTTTAGAAAATGCGCTGCAGCATATTCTCTATCAACACTGAGCGTAATAATACGGCAAAAGCCGCGTGAATGAGATGGTGCTTTGTTCCGTTGGATATCCCACAAACAGCAAGTGAGTTTAGCTTCCAAGGTGACGCACGGTGTGTGCTTGGCGTCCACTGGTGTCATTTAGCGCACAAAACGTGACTCGGGACTCAGTACAACACGAGAGTGACAGGGTGGCGAAAAAAAACTCATGTAAAGCCCCCCCCCCCCGCCACACATTTCTATTCTCACCATCAGCCTCACGCTGCCTCTCGAAATCAACTCAATGACTTTGAAATAGGATCTTACTATCATAATAATAATAATAATAATAATAATAATGAGAACCATAATACTAGATTCTTTACACCAGCCCATCATTTGGGGTGTTGATTTTTACCTTTTTGTTGTATTAATGTACTTCTACATATTGTTTACAATTAGTGGCCGTCTTTTGGATTATTGTCTGTTTGTCTGTTTGTTATTTATTATTTATTATATCTATTTGTTCAATCTGCTTTGCTCATGTTACGTATTATGCCACTAGATTCTCATATTTAACAGTCTGAAATATTTGTCTTTTTTTATTCATTTTACCGTCCCAAAACTTGTTTTTTTATAATTCTATAAATATGATTAAATTGTATTTGTTTAAATACACATTAAAATGAATTACAACTACTATTCATTATACTTATATACAAATTATGATAAATATTGATGATTACATTTACTATATTTAATAACATAGTAAAACATTTTCTTGAATTAAGTAAAGTACAAATAAAAAAACAGTGAAATATACAAAAAATAAGAAAAAGATTAAACAAAATATATAAAAAAAACAAATCAAATAAAATATTTTTTAGTTGCATTTTCTGTGTTTTATTTTCCAGTTTTATTCATTTTACCGCCCCAAAACCTGTTTTTAATATTCCTATAAATATTTTCAAATTGTATTTTGTTTAAATGCATATTATTAGAATGAATTATATTTACTAGTTCTTATAAATTTATATATTATATTATTATATTCATATTGTTAAATATTGATAGTCAAATGTACTAATAATAGTCAAAACTCATTCATTCAATAAATAAATACAAATAAAAATAGAAAATATTTGGCAGACAAAAATGGGATAAGAAGAATATTGCTAATATAATTTCTAATCATTTTTAATAATAATAATAATAATTCAGTAAAAATAATTAGATATATATTTCGCTGGTGTGAGAATAATTTGCTTATTTTAAAAACATACAAATAAATGTTGGCAAGTGTGCAACTGAAAAGCGGAATTTGATTGAACAAAAAAAAAAGACAATGTAAAAAATGGTTGCTGTAAGGTGAGAGGTCGGTGCAGTGTTAGTTGCTACTGCAGTACGTGGAATATTAGGCCTGTTAGATGCTGTGCTTGGGGGCAAGATGAGTTTTATTTCGTTTGTGTCTACGTTATCTACGCATCTCCACACGGGACTGCACATGGACACATGACACACTGCTGCTGTGCATGGACTGGGAGGGGTTTTTAGGGGATGGGGGGTGAGTGGGCTAACAAGCTACACATCTACTCATGTACGCTAGCGTGGTGGAGGGCAGCTTGTCACCTTGGTCTCTTTGGCACACTGAAAGACAAGTTGGCAGGGAAGGAGAGAGAGACAGGAGGTGAATACGACAGCACACTCGCTCAATGTCGTCACGTTGGGTCGTTGCTTCGCGGCAGACTTGAACAGGAGGATCTCCATCCGGCGCGTGACCCTCTTAAGGGTGCGTTCACGCTCCTCGTGTTCGGTTCGGTTAAAAGGAACTCTGGTATGTACAGTATATGCTCATGCGTCACGGGGAATCATGACGCAAATTAGACGATGATGTCACGTGATATGTTCAATTGTTCACAAAGAAGTGCGTTTTTTTGGGGGGACTAAAATATTTGTCCTGTGTTTCAAACTGATTACAATAACGATCAAGAAATGAATTACAGTGTAATTACTTTTAATTAAACCAATGAAATCAGGAGCGAGGGCCACATGGTGAAAAATGAAAGGATGCAACAAAAGCCTACGATTACTGCAAGCATGTACTTCCATCTTTGCACTTCTCATTTTTGCTGATGTTTTTTATTTCCACGTTCTTCTTAAATACTCTTCATAAATGTTCTTCTCGTAGTATTATTATGATTACTTTATTCCAATAATATTTTTTCCCCAACCTAATTTTTAAAAATTACAACTTTATTTAGTTTGTTTTTTCTCAAAATATTACAACTTTAAACAAAAACTACATTTTTCTTAAATATTTCAACTATATGCTACTGGAAATGAAATTTTTCCTCATAAAATCACAAGTTTATTCTAAACAAATTGCTACTTTTTTCTTGTTAGAGTACGACTTTTGTCCTCTTAATATTTTGACTTTATTCTCACAAAATCATAACTTTTTCAGCAACCTAATTTTCCAAAACGTACAACTTTATTCATTGTTTTCTTTGTTTCTCGTAATATTACGACTTTTTTTTCCTTTAATATTTCAACGTTGTGCTACTAAAATGATTTTTCCTCATAATATTACGATATTTATTACGTTATTCTCATAAAATAAGAAAAAACACTTTTCCTCTTAATATGTTGACGTTATTCTTGTAAAATGACTGCTCTCGGTGGGTTATTTATTCTTTTTTTTTGGTTTTCTTTGTAATCTTTGCAGCAAGCTTTAGCTTGGAAGCTTTGAGTTCGGTAACATGACATCCATCAGCTGTCCTATCAAGTCCTTACTTTATGCAAATGTTCTTTACTGTCCCGTGACAAAAACACCAGTGTGCACGCTAAGCGAGCGCACCGAGTATCTTTTTTGTGTTGTTTTTCTTCTCCCTGGAAGTGTGAACGCAGCCTAAAGTTGCCACCTGGGAATAAACTAATCTGCATGCAAACGCTAAAACCGCCTGAGCTCGCCGCATGCAGCGAATGATTGAGTGACTGCTGTTTAAGACTGATTGCCCTCACACTCGTCTAACGGGGACGAGAAGAGCCCAAACATTAAAATGAACGCGTTTAGCTGCAGGGAGGCTGACAGCCATCGCGGGTGTGTCTGTCTCGTAACAAGCGCTGCGGCACGCTAACACGAACACAAGCACGCTAAGCTTAGCAAGCTACCGACCAGCCACACGGTCAAACATCCGGAGTCGCCAGGATTACACGAAAGCGTTTGGACTTACGTGTGACGGGATGTAGATGTCGTACGGGTTGCCCGAGTCTACGTCGATGACGTGAAAGCCCACGCTGGAGCCGTAGATGACCTTCAACCTCTGGCCTTCCTCCACGGTCAGGTCGACGAGCTGGGGGCGATGCTGCAGCTCGGCGAACGACTGTGAGACGAAAAGGAACTTACTGCTGTTTGTCGAGCTAAAATATGTGGCAAGCCTGTACGTCTACACGGGATTGGAAAGTGTTTAATAGAGTAATTCCATTCATTTGAATAGAGTTACCAGAAAATAGAAAATAAGGTAGAAATATGTCATTCATTCTCCTGGTATATACAACACATCTATCCATTTTCTATACCCATTGTCCCCATTAGGGCTGCAGGGGCCTATTTTTAGTTTAAAATAATTTCTCATATTTTTTTATTTGGATTTCTCAATCAAAACTATATTTTTATTGAAGAATAAATCAGATTTTTATTTAATAATAATAGCATTGACAGTAACCCAAACTCAACAAATGACAAATTCCAAAGCTCTCAAACAAAAAGTGAGCCCTTCCTCCATAAAAACACACAAATCTGTAACGTGAACATTTCGTAGCGTACTGCTCGGTGCAAAGGCGGCCACCGTTTTACCTTAAAGGCCATGAATTTGTGATAGGGTTTGGGCGCCCAGGCGTAGATTTCCACAGAGTTCTTCAGCGCAATCACCAGGAATTTGATCCTCTCATACTTGACTGGAAGCAGGACACACGACACGCTTGTCAGCAGCGTTCCCAACGTGACCTCGCACACCGACTTTTGTTTTCTTACCAACTTTGTAATGCACACAGCCTTCCAGCTCCCCGACGGTGATCCAACCTTGCTTCTTCTCCACCTCTGGGTCGTTGTGTAATATTCTGTTCCTCAGCCAGGACAAGTAGTAGACGCGGAGCTTGTTCTTCTTCCCTGAAAGACACGAGACACGTTTCACAATCCCTTCCAGCAGCCCCTTTTTCCCACGAGGAAATTACGGCGATGCAAATCATCTGTTACAAAGTCAAACTCTTGCCATTATGAAGTCTTTTTAAGTGGCACATTTTGAAACGCCCCATTTGAAGAAATGTTTTCAGATGATTCAAGTGTAAACATAAGCCAGCCACCTTCACTATTAAGACGCACCAACCATCCACTGTGTTGCACCAGTGTAAACACAAGCTGAGCACTGAGCCTTTCACATATATTCATTTATTTGTGGCGGCCGGCCCCGTGTCGTTTTCAACTGGCACAAATACATTTGGCATTATTATGGTATAATTAGGAGATAAAAAGTCAGAATTACAAGATAAAAAGGTCTTAATGATGAGATATAAACTCAGAATTATGAGATAAAAAGTAAATTATGAGATAAAAAGCCACAAATACGAGATTAAAGGTAATAATTATGACAAGTAAAAATTAAGAGATACAAATCATAATTATGACATAACAGGTCAAAATTCCGAGATAAAGTCATAACTATGAGATAAAAAGTCAAAATTATGAGATACAAACTCATAATGAGATAGAGGGTAAAAATGACGAGATAAAAAATCCAAATTATGGGATAAAAAGTCATAATTATGAGATAAAAGGTCCAAATTACGAGATAAAGTTATAATTATGAGGTAGGAAAGTCATAATTATGAGATAAAATGTCAAAGTTATGAGATAAAAAGCCAAAATTACGAGATAAAAAGGTCATAATTACGAGATCAAAATCGAAATGATGATACAAACTGTGCATGTGCCACCTTCTTCACTGGAGCCTTCTTCACATGGCTCATGCTCAGACTTTTTATCCATAATACTGACTTTTTATCTCATAATTTCAACCTTTGTAGTGACCGAAAGGACAAGATGGCGGGTACAAGTCGCCAACATGAGTTTTCTCCGCAAGGTGAGAAGCACTGTCATCTGGGAGAAACTCGGAGTAGAACCGCTCCTCCTCCGCATTGAGAGGAGCCAGATGAGGTGGATCGGGCATCTGGTCAGGATGCCTCCCGGACGCCTCCCTGGGGAGGTGTTCAGGGCCTCAGGGAAGACCCATAATTACCGTGGCGCTACCAGGAAATAAGAGGTAGCAGGAGGGATCAGTGTTGCCAACTGAGAGACCTTGTCACTGTATTTAGCAAGTCTTGAGACCCCTCGAGATTCTTCAAAAAAGCAACTAGCGACGAATCTAGCACGTATCGCTCTTCTCAACGATTCAAAAGCACTCACTGGTGGCTCTGTCTTGACATAACTGACATATTTCGAAACATATTTGTTTTGCTTTTCATGTCTTTTGCTCACTTTTTGTCTCTCCCGCAGTACACGCACATGCACCCGGCGTGGCTGGACATACCAGATATGGTGACGAGCACGTTGAGCCCCTCCAGCACGTCCATCTGCAGGAAACGCCGCCTGGTGATCAGGTTGTAAACTTTTCCTTGCCCACTGCGGTCCAGCAGCATGAGACCATTCTCCGTTCCCACCAGCAGGTTCACGCCTAGACGCACGCACGCACGCGCGCGCACACACACACACACACACACACACACACACACGCACACGGGCATTAAAGGCAGACAACAAACAATAAACAGACGATTCTGAAGACAAGAGGTGAGAGACGTACCCCAGAGCGCTGCGCAAAGGATCTCGGAGTTGAATCGCTTCTTGTATTTGCGGATCTCGGGCGTGTCACTGTGCGGCCTGATGTTGGTGGGGTTGACGTTGACGACCGAGATCTTCCTGGCTTCGTTCAGTCGGGCCTGTTCCTGCCTCAGGAGCTCGTTGGCAAACATGGCTGCAACGGCAAATGGCATTTGAGCGGATTGTGGCGGCGAGCGAAGACCCGCTAATGTGACGGATGGCAGCGTGTGACAACAAGAGCGATGCTCACCAGCTGCCGAGTTCTCATTTTCATCGCTCGGGGACGTCTGATAGACACGGGGGTCAACAAACGGGGTGAAGGATGCTTTCGAGCCGCCCAGACCAAACTGGAAGAAAGTAGAGCAGTTCGTGTTTTGGATTTATTTCACAGTTCAAAAAATATCAAAGCAGGACAGCAGAAATATGATCTATTTGATATATTTTTCTTGGATCAATGAGAAGTTGGCAGCTCGATTTATTCCTGCACAATCCCACAAACCCATCACATTTACATTCCATTTATTTTGTCCTAAAAATATAATTTGATGTATTTATATTTTATTATGAAATAGCTAATTAATTGTAGTTATTTTCATTCATTTTAAAAACATTGTCATACTGCAGCATTAGCTGGATTAATGACTTAAAACATAAAACAAGGTATTTCATCTGTGCTGTCTTTTACATTTTTGATTTTTCACTTACTGGAAGTGAGCTGAGGCTTTATTACCGAAAAGTTAAATCAAACATTTTTGTAGTTAGAACACAGAACACCTGTTTATGACCTTCTAAATGTGTTTGTTTTACATTATTAAAAGCCCTCTAGGGACTAAATAACACCCCTATAGTCACCTTTACACTCCTATTACCCAATATAGTCGACATAATAAGAGAAAATAAGACATAAGACAGAAATAAGACATGATATAGACTCACACATGTTAGCATTGGGAGAGTTTCTTTTCACACCCTCTTGATTGGCATTTTATTTCTCTTTTTGTGCCTCAACTAACTTTAACCCCCCCCCCCCCCCCCAAAAAAAAACATCAAATCTCGTATCACCTCTGGCATGTCGCCCAGCTCCTGCAGGGCCGAGGGTGCGGCCGTGGGGGAGTTGCTCTGTTGCACCAGGTCAGGGAGGTTGCCGTGGTTACCGTGATTGCCGAAGCCGTTGCTCTCGGCGTGGCTGCCTCTCCTCCTCTTCTCATCGGCCTGACAGGTCAAGAAAGAAACGGGGAGATTTGACTCGTCGATATTGACTCGGTTATTGATGACGCGCTGCGCATCCTCCACCTCTCTCATCACCAGGGTGCTGTCCTTGGAGCTGCTGTAGGCATCACCCAGGGAGTCGTCCGTCAGGCCTCTGTACGACTCGCTGCTGCTCTGCACAGCTGGCCTGCGTGGCGACAAATTACTCATCACGCAATTGAGCTCAAGCGACAGTGCACATACTCCAAAGACGTGGTGCATGGCGGCACAAATCAACACTGACAGGCCCTCCATCAGGAGAGATACACGTACGTACATGACGCGGGGGATGTCGCTAACAGCAACCGTGCCGTCGTGTCCCACCGTCTCCCCGTCCTCGTCACTGCTCTCCGAGTCCTCGCTGGACGACGAGTAGTCTGTCACCTTTAGACAGACGTTGGCTCAATTATTTTTACGCTTGTGTGATGAATGTCACTTCAAACCGTTAACCTGTGGTCTGTTCCAGTGTTGCAACCAAAATAAATCAAGGCCGCACGTAACCTTGGTCTTAATCGTGAAGGTAAGCCCTCATAGAACATAATCTGGCGACAGTCACGCGCTGCTGCTTGCGGTCGTAATCATGACTACAGTATTTTTCCGTTGGAAAGAGCGTCGTACAAGAGTCACAGGTGTGCGATATCTCACTGGAAAACTGGCAAGGAGGATAATCCAACTGGAAACCCACTGGAGATCGGAGGCAAAGACCAGGAAATGACAGATTCAAGGCTTCAGTGCAACACTGCCTTCCATTGACTGCATGTGGATAGGCTCAAAGTAACAAGAACCGTGTCAGGAAACATGTTTTTTTTTTTTTTTATAAGTCTGGCATTGAAGTTTGATGAAATACTTGAACATGACAGGATCGGACAGGCTGCTCATGAAATAGGAGCGACCATCTTTGGACAAAGGAGCGATAGTCGACATGTTCTCAACGAAGCACTCACACACGCCGCACGCAACACACGCAACACACGCACACACTCATAGCACTTACTTTATTTATTTATTTATTTATTTGTATTATTTATTTGTATTAATGTCTCTTCTGTTTTTGTTGCTTAATTTATTGGTATATATGTTTATGTGTTTATGTTTCTTATGTTCTTATTCTTTCTTGTGTTTTCTTTGTTTTCTTGGGAGAATGAACAGAATAAGATTTTCATTGCATGGTATAACTGCTGTTTTACTATGCACATGACAATAAAACTCTCTTGAATCTTGAATCTCTTGAATGTTGGAGGTGGAGCAACGCGTGGAACGCCCAGATTCATCCGTTTTCTTCCGCTTATCCGGGGACAGACCACCATGATAGTTTTTTTTTTAACTTATAAAGATACTAAAACCTGTCCAATGTCATTAATACTGTATATTCTAAGCTACCTGAACAAAACATTAATTTTGTGTTACTGGTGGCGAATCAAACAGTTGTTAGCGTGACATCCACATACAAGTATATTTTTAACAATAAATTAATTTAATTTTCAGAATATGTCAAAGGCCAATAAAAAAATGAGCTGCAGGACATCAGGGTTTCATCTTTCAGGTACATTAGAAGGAACATTTCCCAGCCTTGTTTCACGACCTGCTGATGCTAATTTAGCACATAGAAAATCCCATATACGCGCTCACAATTAGCATTAGCGCTTTCAAACACCTCCAAATATGACAACTGTACACCTCACCTTGACCGGAGGACGGCTCCCCTCCTCGACCCGCAACTCTCTGAGTTCTTTGGCCAGAGCGCTGAGGTCCTGCAGACAGAACGGGTTAGTTTTGCAGTCCTCAGGAAGTAAGGATGCAGGGTACCAAGCAGGGTGCAAACAGAAGATTGTTTGCCTCCCAAACACCGTATTTTTCTAACATCATTATATTCTGCAACATAGCGAAGGACAAACTATCAGGTTTGGGTGGTGGTGGTGTGGTGGGGGTTCCTGACGGCTCAGACCAGGCCATGCACATTGGCGGGAGGTCCGGCTTACCACCGTCTCCTGACTGGTAACCATGACAACAAGGGAAAGATGGAAGACTGAGAAATGCTCAGGTGTGCTCAGGTGACCGGCAGTTTACACACATGCACATACAAACATCTTGCTATCTGTGTGTGTGTGTGTGTGTGTGTGTGTGGGTGGGTGTGTGTGTAGCAGCACACATGCACTGCCATGGCCGGCCACAGCACCCTGATAGTCCAAACAGGAAACGGGGGGGGGGAGAGAAGGGTCCCTGAAGACTGTGGCAACGGAAGAGTGGGATCACTAACCTCATCTATGGCTTTCTTATAGCTCTGAAGGATGGAGGGGGACAGAGAAGGACAGAGCCAGATGAGTAGCTTAGAAAGTGAGAAGTAAAGGATTTCCTACAGTGGAGGGCTGCTGTTGTCGTAGAAAGTGGAGTGCATCTGTGTGAGTGTGCGTGCGTGTGCACGTGACTCACCGCTGGTCGGCTCGGTCTGGTTGAGTCACGGCTCTCCTCCTGTTTGACCTCCTGATTGGCTCCCATAGAGGATCCTTCTTGTCGGCTGTGACCTGGTGGCGTGAGAATAAAGCTAATTTAAACTGCACAGCTAAATATTCATGAAAAATATTGAATTTGAAATAGAAATAAAGATGCCTAATATTATACAGTATGTATAAAATTATATTATATAAAAAAAGACCTAAAAATTATCCATATAAAATTTCATATTATAATTGCTAAAAAAATTACATTAAAAATAATTCCAACAAACATTCATCTATTTATTTAAAAATTGCACAATACGACAGTTTGTATTGTAACATATGACGTACGTTACGGCTCAGTTTTATATACAGTCATCCCTCCCTTTATCGCTGTTTGAACAAAGCAATTAGGGGAATTATGGGTGGACAGTCTTGGAAAAAAGCAAGGTGAAGTAACCCCCCCCCTTCGATAAATCATGTGATACTTCCAGTGTAAAATCCTGCTAAGAAATCCTAAAAACGTACTGGCCATTACACAGAGTTTTTTCCCCTCTTTGCAGCTACAGTACACTTCCGGAAAGACTTTCTCTGTAAGCGTGTATACCTCTCCTCTCGACCGAGCCTCCTTGGGATGAAGGGGAGGAGGAGGATGACGAGTTGGAGGAGGTTCTTTGCAGCATGGCGTCCAGAGAGAGCTCGGAGCGTCGCAGGTCTGGGTTACTAACGAGGGGAAAATCATAAAACATACTTAAATCCTCGTAGATATGCTGTAAACAAACAGGTCCAGTATTTAAAGAGTGGAAGTGCTTGGTTGAAGACGACAACAATGAGTTCATGACACGACAGGTACAGGCGGGCCTTGTGTTCTCATGTTTTGTGGTTATGTACGCATGCCCACAAATTATTAATACTACAGTAACGATGTCAGTAACGATGTCCACCAAGCATGAGGCAGCCTCTTCTGATTGCTGTGCCTTTAAGAAAAGGAAAGTGAAAGTGAAAAGTGAAGCGAACGTCGTAAAGTGGTCAGAAAGGGAAAAGTGCTAAATGAGTATTGGCCGCTCAAACGCCATCATCATCATCAAGGAGCTCCTGTGAAACGGGCAGTGACGTGGCCTCAATAAGCCTGTCTCTCCCTCTTTTGCAACGCCCCTTCCAGTGTGCAAGACGACCGCAGGAATCTTTTTTTTTTTTTTCCTGTTTCATGTAATTCTTGCAAATAATCTTTTTGTTACTGTTTTTATATTCAGTTCTTCAGGTGACAACGCTGACGTGGGAACACAACTCGTATGTCCAGCGTACAGCGACAGCAACACTGGTCACTGTTGGGCGTATGTAAGCCAAAGAGAAATAAACGCAGGCTAATGATGAACTTTCACCTTGCTCGGATGAGTTGAGAGCCTGTGCGAGGGCCCACACCAACTCCTCCGTTGGGGGAGTTCTTCCTGACCAAGGCTGGGGAGATGGAAGTGGTCCTCTGGGGGATCTGAGGACACAGAAACACAAGACAGTTAGTTTCATGTCAGTAACATCCTTTTGTGTGATATACCTTTCATGATGAACGACAGCCTTACTGATTGCGATTCTCGGACTTTGGCCGGGAGGTCTTCCTCTCTCAGCCAGGCCGTTCTGTCCCGATCACGCTCACGCTCCTCTCTCCCAGCGATGCGAAGCGGCGGCGTTTGAGTGTCGGATGTCGGGTCAGAGTTTTGCCGGGGAATATCCGACCTGGGCGAGCCGACACCCTCGCTCAGAGCGGAACCCGTCTGGTCCTGCAGAGACTGTGACCCGGACATAGAGCTGGCGTGGGTCTTGACGGGGATCAGGTGGGCCATCTGTGGCACGGAGAAAGAAGAGATGAGGGGAGCGAGGATGGATCAAGGATCGTAGCGTCATAAAAGGCACAAAATGGCGACGATTGCACAAATCATTTTTGTGCGCTTTTCCACTGCACGGCATCCGCTCAGCTCCTCCGATGACCAGGTGCTACAAATAGTACCACTGAAGTAGAAAAAAAAGACCTTTTTCCACAAAATGTCAAATACAGTACAAAAACAATCCTTGTAATCCTGCTCAAAGACAAAAATGATGAAAGTAGTACTGGGAGGAAGAGATGAGTCAATAACAGCAGTGAGGCACCAGGGGAAACAAACCAAACCTTCCTTTGCACACGCACTCACACACACCTGTGGCTCAGCGGGACGGTGGACGGGTGGGGTTCGGGCAGGCTGCATGCCCCCGCTGCTGAAAGACTCGGAGCGGGGAGGGAGGGAAGGGTCGGAGATGCGGTTGGACACTTTGGGCTGCAGCGCCGGGGAGCTCTGTCTGTTCAGCTTAGACCTCTCCTCCACCTGTGTGTGGGAGGGGGGTGTCACACACACACGCACGCACGCACACACACACACACACACACACACACACACACACACACACACACACACACACACACCACTGTCATTCCACTGCCTCTCCCTGAACGCCATGCAGGGAGAGAGGTCAGGAATAATGTAGATTAGTAGACTCTACAGTACAGTGAAGAGACTGGTATGGACCCACTACATGGACAAAGTGTTGGGACATGTGTAGGGTGACCATCATTTGGATTGGGGGGTGTTTTTTTTGTTGTTGTTTGTTTCCACATCCCCCAAAAATGCATGCTAGACTAATTAGAGACTCTAAACTGTCCACAGGTGCGAGCGTGAGTGTGAATGGTCGTTTGCATATGACACACTCGCCGAACCCCCTGACCAACAAACCTGATTGGATTTTTTAAAACGCGCTCATTTCCTGCAGCGTTCAATCACAGCAACATCATTAAAAGAAACATTCAAGAAGATAAATGTAAAATGTTACGTTTATGAAAAGTAGTGGCAAATTAAACTCACAAAACGTTCATGTCAGTGATAACAATCGTGACGATTGGACCCCACATGATTTTAGAGACATAATTAACGTCATAATGTTTTATGCATGTCGGGTAATTTGGCCCCGTAACTACAGCCCAGCTTCTTGCTTTGTAGCTGGTGTGTGCAAAACAGAAGGCGTTCAAGGTGCGTCCCACGCTAATTAACGCGCGTGATGGCGGCGGACACGAAAGGTAACAATTGTTACTCCATTTCCAAAGTTCCTGTGCTTGGTCAATATTACCTGTGGAATAATGAATAAAGAACAATGGCTTCCTGTCAGGTGTTTGTGTCCTTCCCACCCCACGCCCCCAATATCCAGGATTAAGTCATCAATCAATAAAAGACCAAACGTTGTCTATCCAATGTAACAATTACAAGCTCATTTCATTGCCATTTCACCAACTAGCAATTTCAAAACATACACAGAGATCTCTGCAGGGTCAAAGAATGTGTCATATGTGTCCTGTGATTGGCTGGTGACCAGTCCACTCAGCTGGGATAGGCTCCAGCTCACAGATGACCCTAGTGGGGACAACGGGCACAAAAAAATGGGTGGTCACCCTCAACATGCGACCATTGCAACTACAGGGAGTGATTTTTTTTTTTTTTTTTTTTAGAAGAAAGTATGAAGTTGGAGCTATAACAACTTTTTGGGGAAGTTTTGGGACTGCGTGGCGATTTCTTGAGCCAGAAGACCTCAACATGGCTGTTCTTTGAGGAGGTTCTTCCACAAGAAACACAACCAAGCATGTCTTTGTGAACCGGAACAGAAGCACCAACATCCCAACACACAATTCGTGTTGGTTTTTTAGAGCCCCAGCGCTCACGTTGCAATGTGCAACAGCAAGTATTCCCCACTTTTTGAATGATTTCTGCAAATCCTCCTGAGCTCGTAATCTACGGGGATTATTTAAGATTATACATTGGCTCAGTATCCAGAGTATGATATGTGAGCGGTTGATTTGGAGTCACAGCTACAATGATGTCAACGTCTACAGAGGCAGGAGACAGCACAAAGACGACGCGGATTCCCACAGAAGAGGACTACAAGGGAACCAAAAAATGGCGGATTTGAGTTCTTCTGTGGCGGCAGAAGGAGGTTAGCATCACCTATAAGAAAAAGGTTTGTTAGTATGTGAAGAAAACCCTTTGGGGTAACTCTGCATCCACCCAAAAGATTTTGCAAGACAAAAGAACTCCAAACCGGAGCTAAGAAGGAACAGCGACGACGAAAGAGGAGAGTTCTTCAAAAGGATCCCACCACAACCTGGCCAGCGCCCATCACCGATCTAAGGCTTTACCGCCCACTAACCTCCAACCAGGCATGGTGGGCTGGATGGTTGACCATGAGATCCTTTTCAAAAAGTTTAGAAACCATCGTGCATTGCGGGGATGCAGGACGGGGGAACTGAGGAGTTCAAACTAGGACACGAGAGCCTCTCTGCTGGTCTTGCATGCTAACAACGTCAGTATTGACATCAAAGTGAAGAGTTCTATACAAGCCACGTGTATGTTCTTGAACTTGCATCTTTGTGAGGACTCATTTGACCATCAGCCTATTATGGGAATTTGGACATAAATACCGTCTGTGCTCTCGGAATGTCTATCAAATCTCCTAAATGTACAGCATGTCGAAACTGCACTTTCACATAGTCCTACCAGGATATTCCCTAAAGCAGGCGTGTCCAAACTTTCACCAGCGAGGGCCACATAGTGAAAAATGAAAGGATACAACTTTGCCACTTACGGTAGATATTTTTTTAAGTTCTACTGTATATATCTTTCATGAAAAAACTGCATCTCAGCCTTGTGATGTACTGTAGGTGAAAATGCCCATGATTAGTATCAACTTGCTCTTTTTCCCCTATTTTTGCTGTTGTTGTTTTTTAAATTTCCCCAAAATGTAACTTTCTTCTTCAATAATCTTGGTAAATGTTCTTTGCGCAGTATTGTGACTTTATTCCCATAAAATTAGAACTTCTTCCCCGACCTCATGTTCCAAAAACAGCAACTTTATTTTGTTTTGTTTGCTCCTCATCATATTGCAACTTTGAGAAAATAATGTATTTTTTTCCTCGAATAGTTCAACTCTATGCTACTAAAATGACATTATTTCTCCTCATAAGTTACGAGTTTACAACTTCTTTTCTTAACATTTGGACTTTATTCTCGTAACATTATAACTTCTTCTGCAACCTAATTTTCCAGAAATTACAACTTTATTCGTTGTTTTGTTTGTTTCTCATATTACAACTTAAAAAAAACTAAACAATTTTTATTCAATATTTCAAATTTATTCTATTGAAATGAAAAAAAAAAATCTCACAATATTACAACATTTTTTTTCGTGAAATTATAACTTTCTTGTTAGATTTTTTTCTCTTAATATTTTGACTTTACTCTTGTAAAATTACTTCTGATTTTTCCATTTTTGCTGTTGTTTTCTTTGTTTAGTTTTCTTGTGAAAGTATGTTTTTAGAACACAGGCGCCAGCCACACTTTGGACAACCTTGCCCTAAGCCAAATATTCTTAAACTGTGGAAGGAGTACCACTGGTGGTACGCGGACTCCATCCAGTGGTACTCAGGACTTTTTCAACACAGGCTGTTCTTGGTTTATGATGTTTTGTGGTTCCGACGTACTCCCTTAGTTTCGACCTGAGCGGTTTGGTTCGTAAATACGACACACGCTCCACAACTAGTTATATGTGTGCGGAAGAATGCGTAGCTACAGTCCACTGAGAAACCTACCGCCCTTCATCATGTCTGCCGAGCACAAGGCAGACTCATGCGATGGCGGTGCGTCAAAGAAAAGGAAAGCCTCCACCATGGAAGTGAAAGCAGACATCACTCGATAGACTTTTACACTGTGTATCTGTTGTAAATATTCTACATTTTCTGCATTTTACTTTTACTATTTTACTATTTATATCACATTATATATTTGATATTTCAGGACTGCATCGTGCTGCTACAAGGAGATGTTGCGGAATTTCATTGTACCCCCTTGCAATGACAATAAAGCTTCTTCTCAAACATGTTCGGAAAGTAGAGCAGCCAGGTCCGAGCCGCTCTACCGCTGGGACTTTCATCAAGGATGAAGACCCAATGCTTGAACCTGTGAAAGGATCTGCTCCCAGGACATCTAATATTTTTCTACTTTTTCATGTACCAGCAAATACAAGCCACATATTCCAAGCTAAGACGTATCCAAAGGTGCGCTTTACGATGACAGAGTTTGACCTGTGGGTCAGTGACATTAAATCTATTGTGCTTCCTTCCATAAATGAGCGGCCTGAAAATGCGTCACTCACAAAGACCAAAGTTCATGCAGACGTCTGTGCTACTGCATGAGCTATGCGAGAGATGACGGCCAACGGTGCCGGTGGGCTATACGGAAGTGAAGACATGAGGAGAAAGCATGAAACCACCCTCCTTGATGTTGTACGTCTACATCTATTGTATGGGGGAGGTGAGTCAAGGTGCAGCGGCCGGCGAGCACTAACCAGTTTGTGGACCTGTGCCGGGGCTTTAACAACAACCTGGGAGTCTGAGGACAAAACGATGTCGGCGTGATTGGGCGCTGAGAGGGGCCTGCCTCGGGACTTCTCTTTCTGGTGCTCTGCTTTCTCCAGGGGTTGGGGGTTGGCGGCGGGGTTTGGATGTCTCATGGGAATATGACTGCAACATTCTTTCTGGGGCTCCTTCCGAGTGACCTTATTATCCTTGGGCGGGCTACACTTCCTCTGACTACGTCTCTGAGCCCTCAACTCTCTGACCTGCTGGCTTATCTCCTGCTTCAGCCCCGGGTCGAGAGACTCCCCGGAGTCTAGCGCGAGTCGGATTTGGGGGAGGTGGTTGGAGAGGATCTGGGCGCCCACGGACGGGGTGCGTTTAGGGGTCTGAGCTCGGGGTTGGCCGTGAGAGGCCGGGGACGACGACGGCTGGTTGAATGACTGGTGATGGCGCAGGTTAGAGCGGGGAGGGTTAACGCGCTGGGCATGCTGTTGCTTCGGCACCTAGGAGTCAGAGTCAGGAAGGTGAGAACAAAAACAAAAAACAAAAACAGTGGAACCTCCAAAGTTGAACACAACTTCTTTTCCCAGTCATACCGGTAGAACCACTGTCAAGTAAAGCTCAATAAAACTCAAATAAAGTCAAACTAGCGGTTGAAAATTTGCAAGAATTACATTTTGCACTGTCGGATCTTAAGAAAGTTCTAAGAAGAGCTTCAAAATGCAGAAACAGAAGAAATGGGAGCGAGACATCCCTCATGACTGAAGCCCTCATCTGTGTGGTAACGACTGGCTTTTTCAACGGAACAACTTCCAAAGGAATAAGCTCACTCTTTTGGACCATCCTGCATGTTCAGCTGATCTAAATCCAAGTGAGAACATTTGGGGATGGATGGCAAGGAAGTTTACAAAAATGGACACCAGTTCCAGCCAGTGGAAGCCATCTTCACCTCCTGGATGAACATTCCCAGCAGCCTCCTGGAAACACTGGCATCAAACATACCCAAAACCCATTTTTCAGCTGATGAACAAGAATGGTGCCTGACTCCTTTTTTCAACATTTTATTTCTATTTTAGGGTGGTTTGGGTTTTTCTATGGTCTTCAACTTTTGATCAGCTGATGAACAGCTTATTTCGCTTTAATGCTTCTTTGCGATAAATTTCTTACTCAATTTTTTTTGGTCTCACTCCCATTTCTTCTTTTTGCATTTTAAAGCTCTACTTAGAACCTCCTTCAGATCCAACAGTGCAAAAAATGTTGATCACATTTAGATCAGGAGTGTAAAGTACGTGCTTAAAGTACGTACTGCTGGGTGAGCTTTGTGGTTGGTCAGTAACTCTGCTGCCTCTCATTAACATTTAAATATTTGTTATTATTATTTAGCCTCGTACCGTAATAAGCAACCACCCACTTTCCTATGATGCAGCAAGACCACTTTTCTCTGACATTCTGTGGTCAACCCCCCCCACCACACAAACACACACACAAAAGGCACCAAGCATTTGTGGAGATGATTCAGTTTTAGTGAGCTAGGCTCTCAAAATGTGGTGAGGCTTATTTAATGTAAAAATGTTGGTTCGGCTCCATATCGTAGAACGTTTAGTGCGTTTGACTTTGTCGGTTTCACTGTAAACAAAGAACATTCAGTCCCGTGTATCTTCTGAGGATGCCCACAGTGGAACCTGCTGATGAACCCTGTTAGAACATAAGAGTAAGGAGGCCACTTGGTGTGTACACTCAGCACATCTACTGCATACATTTGCAGACCTGACAACCTCGTAGAAATGTTATGAGTGATAAATCTTTTTTTCTTTTTTTTTCTTTTAACTTGTAAAATGTTCTGCGGTCTACATTTGCAATACGGTCATCCTGGTCCAAACTTGCACGCCTTTGTCTGCCTACGTTATTGCTTTGTCACTTACGTCTTTAGCCCAGGCTGGCTTGTCGTTGGGATTGATGATGTCTTTGTAGTGATACAGCTGCTTCTTCTCCGCTTGTCTTCCCTCCTGTTGCTGCTGCTGCAGAGACACCAGGTAGGCTCGCTCCTGCTGGAGCTGCCGCTGCAGCCGCTCGGCCTGTCGCTGCTCCTCCACCTGCTTACGCTTGTACTCCTTGCGGGGAAGAGGTCAGAAAGTGACCCACAGGTGGGAAGGAAAGCAGGCAGTCATAAGTGGAGGATGGAGGAAACGAACGCAGGAGATCGAGTTACTGCAATTCACAGCTCTTTCTATTCAAAGCCATTGTGTTTTTCTGTGAATGACTCGTTTGTGTGTAATTGCAAATACAGTTCAAGTCACAGACCCGCTCAATGCCGCCGCAAACCGTAAAAAACACCGACCGATGAACTCCAACATAAACACTGGAGAGTGGGATCGATACATTTGGATGGGGAGGGAAACCAGGGGTGCAAATCACAGGCAGTAATGTGATGTAATGCGCTTTCCCACAGCATCGTTAGGGGCAGCTGCAAGAATCTAATGAGATCCAATTAAAAACAGCTCTCACTATCAAGCAGTGCAGTTATACACCCCTCCAATAATAACATTGTTCAGCCAAAAGTACCGTATTATGCAAATGATGTTCTCACAGTAATGTGCGTCCCGAGGGCCTGTTTATGAGCACCTGATGTGAGAAAAATCTTGTTTGAGAAACGCTCGCTTCTGAAGTTGCGGTTTTTTACGGCGTCTGCCCACGCCTGTGTATATGCCCACCACTTTTTAAAATTATTATTTAAGCAGGCTTTGCTACAAGTCTTAAACTGCAGCCTGGAGCTCTGTCGACAACGTGTCAGTCAGCTGTAAGCTAGGCTAACATAGAATGGCGTCACTGTTGGACGTCAATGTAACGTCAGCACTTCCTCCTGTCCCCCTCCTTAAGGTTAACTTGTTGTAGGTGACATACAGAAATCCCTCGCCACTTTGCTCTTCAAATTTCACGGCTTCACTCTATCACTGTTCTATCGAATTTGTCAAAAAATATACATATTTAAGCAAATTGTACACATTTTTTTGGTCTAAATGAAGCATTTTCAGGCATAAAAATGGCTCAATGAAGTAAAATACAAATATAAGGCATTCAGAAGATGTGTCGATGAAATGTAGTATTGAACACTGGTCAGTAGGTGTCAGTAATGTTACATACTGTAGATGAAACTACAGCTTCGTGCTGCCAGGGCCTCGTTCAAGCCAGAACTGCCACTGCCAGTTCAAACTAATAGATTAAATTATGTTAAAAAGCTAAAAAGTGCACATTTCCCCCATGCAGCCATTGTATTGGATCTCATTAGACAGCTTGTACATTTGTGTCACCCTCAGCAAGAGGATGGAGGATTCCCACTGGCTTGTTTTCATCTCGTCAAGGGTGGAGACCCCTGTCCTGTCCTACTGATGATCTCCAGAGATGATTAGGGAAGAAGACCCCAGTGGGAAATCCTCCAAAATGTAGTGTACATGCAAACATTGACATGGACGTCTGAAGTGCAGACTCCTATTCCACAAACACTTCCTGCATGCGGGGAGGACGAGGAAGCACGAACACAAAGGTTACCAGCAGTAAGGCCTGCTCCTGTAGTAGCTGCTGCTGCAGAATCTCTAACTGCCTCTGCTCCTCTTCCAGCTGCCTACGGATATACTCCTGAGCAGCATGTGCAGGCACAAGGAGGAGGAGGAATACACAGAAACAGGAGCACATTAAGAAAGGTTAGCACAGACACCTAAGCACCGACAAAGCAAAAGACGCCAGACAATCAGTGGTGGAGATTATCGCCGGAGATGGCTGCGAACGAGGACGAGAAGCAATTACAATGTGTTACAAAGATACAAAAGGGGTTTGAAGATATGGAAGATCAGACCAGCAACACAAGGACAAGCATAACACAGATGAAAGCAGTATTAATGTGTTCATTTTAACAGCTTAGAACCTACATCATAGTTATATAGACCACAATGTAGGCGGACCAGCCAGGACACCTCATGTTGTGTTAACACCAGCTTCAGCGTTGACATTACAATCCATCGTGGTGAGACTTACATGCTGCACTATGTGTGTATATGCTAGCGGCCCCGCCTCCCCCCACTGTTTGACAAGTGTCATTCTATTCAAACGCTGTTGTTTTATGGAACGCCGTTGTTCTATGAGGCGTCTAGATGCTGAACCAATGCACAGAGCCCGTTTGGAGTCCAGAGAAGAAGAAAACAGACACGGATGCACATGGCAATGTATGGAGGCTGTAAAAATGATAGAGTTCATTTTCATTTATGGTGTGATTAACAAATTTATTTATCACAAGGACGTTTTTTCAAGATCTCGTGACACCCCGAGTAATAATCTTTATCGCCATGTTGAAAATCCAAATCAAAGTGGACTGGTCATCTTCTGTCCCGTTGCACCTCTAATGACCGTGTACACGTGCTGGGCTTTCTAACAGAGACTTGCCCGTGTCGCTCTTCTCAACAAGCAGCGGGTGCTTAAAAAGACAAAAAGATGTGACGGAAGAAAGTTCATTTGCAGTTCTAAACATATTTGTTGTGCTTTTCACGTTTTTGCTCACTTTTTTCCTCTCTCCAACATGCACATGCATCACGCAAATTAGGCTAAAATGCATGTTTCCACCTGAGACAGACAAAGCGATTATGTCCCGCTGCCCCTTTAAGCTGCGTAATGTCCAACAAGTGAAATTCGTATCCTACTGGCTCCATATTTCTGCAGAAATGTGTCCTTGGACATACTGTACAGCAACCATGCGCATGCCAACCTGCTCTCTTTCGGCGTGCCTCCTCTCCTCCTCTCGGCGGAGCTGCTCCATTTCCTCGTAGCGCCTCCTCTGCTCCCTCTCGTGCTGCTTCCTCAGCTCGCGCTCCCGCTGCTGCTGCTGCCGGGAGGACATCAAGACGGCAAGACGGACGTTAGGCGGCGCGACTTCCAAACAAAACAAAAGCCACCAAAAAAAAAAACTACTCCGAGGGTGAAACTCCGTCGTGTTTGGTGGGGTCATCTGAGTGCTGAGGCAAGAAAACCCCAGTGGGAAACTGCAGATTATGTGCGAAGGAGTTTCTTCTGTAAACAAGGACTAAGAGGGGGACACGAGGGAGGCCACTGCTTGGGTGTGCTTCAGTAGAAATCATTACTGTGTGTCTGCTACAGGAAGTGTTTCCTTCTCTAAGTCATGCTGAAGTTTGCTATGGAAAAAGAAAGGCTCCCACAGGGCTTCATTGGGACACTCTATGCTTCTATGCTTCTATGCTTCTTTTCATTTTCCACGTCAGTGTAAATGACTTTTGTCATTTTTATTACTTTTTATCTTTTTTCTTTAAGCCATTTTTAGTGATACACTTTTACATTCTGATTTAAGACCTTTTTTTATTTATTTGGATTATTTGTTATACTTGTCTTTCAGACATTTCAAATTTGTGTTTATTTTTATTATATTTCACGCTTTTATTGAAGTAATTTTAATGTTTAATATTGTTTCCATTTTTACTTAAGCCCGTTTTATTTATATTAGTTGTTTTGTTTTACACTTTTAGGTTATTTCTATTTATTTTTTATCATTTTTTACACTTTGACTTAAGTCATTTTTATTTAGACTATTTTTTACACTTTTATTTCAGTCATTTATTTTTATTTAAACCAGTTTTATTTTTTGGGCCGCACGGTGGTCTAGTGGTTAGCACGGTGGTCTAGTGGTTAGCACATTGGCCTAGTGGTTAGCACGTTGGCCAATACAGGAACAGCCTGCAGATCGGGAAAACGTGGGTTCGTTCTCCCCTGGGCATTTCTGTGTGGAGTTTGCATGTTCTCCCCGTGTGTGCGTGGGTTTCCTCCGGGTACTCCGGCTTCCTCCCACATTCCAAAAACATGCATGTGAGGTTAATTGGTGACTCTAAATTGTCCATAGGTATGAATGTGAGTGTGATTGGTTGTTTGTCTATATGTGCCCTGCCATTGGCTGGCGACCAGTCCAGGGTGTACCCCGCCTGTCGCCCGAAGTCAGCTGGGATAGGCTCCAGCATACCCCCGCGACCCTAATGAGGATGAAGCGGTATAGAAAATGGATGAATGGACAGTTTTATTTTTATTTATTTGGATGGATTATTTTTTATAGTTTTATTTCAGTCATTTTAAGTTTGTATTTATTTTCATTATATTTTACGCTTTTATTTAAGTCATTTTTATTATTTGTAACATTTTTACTTTTTTATTATCCTTTATTTTAATTCTTCTTTTACACTTTTCTTTAAATTGTTTTTGTCTTTTTTTTCCACTTTCATAATTCATTTTTCTTTGAGATGAAACCCAGGAAGACATGTGAGCATACATGTCATCCAGATAGCCTCCCAGCTGCCATTCGGGAAGCCGTTCCTCCCAATCACACTCCTCCAGGTCCCACTGTCATTGTCATTGCCCACATGGGGGTCGAAGTCTCCCAGTAGAACTACGGCGTCACCATCAGGGGTGCACTCCAGCACTTCTTAGGTCTGGTAGACCCTAAGAAGGCTGGGTACTCCGGGTACGCACACACGACAGCCAGGACCCTTCCCCAACCCGAAGGAATGGGGAAGTGACCCACTCGTCCACCGGGGTTGACTCCAACACAGAGGCACCGAGTCGGGGAGCTAATAATAAGCTCACACCAGCTCACCGCCTCTCCCCAGCGGGAACCCCAGAACAGAACAAGGTCCATCCCCTCTCGAGGAGTTTGGTTCCAGAACCCAAAGTGTGGGTCGAGGTGAGTCCAACTATGTCTAGTCGGAACGTCTCAACCTCTCGCACAAGTTTGGGGCACCTTCCCCACCAGAGAAGCGACATTCCATACGGCAAGAACCGGAAGACCAGGTCTCCGCCACCAACCCAAAAAGTCATACGTTGCCCCCTACTGTTTCGGAGTGGAAACTACCAATGACACGCTCGATCTCCGCAAGCTTACCTCCTCCAACCGCCGCCGCTGCTCCTTCTGCTCCTCGATGCGTTTCTGCCTCTCTGCCAGCAGGAGGCGCTTGTGCTCCTCGTTCTGCTGCTGCTCCAGCTGCTGCCGCCGCTGCGCCTCCGATCGCTCCTTATTGGCCAGCTGCAGGCGCAGGAAGTCCCGCCTCAGGGTGGACTCGCCGGGGATGTTGATGATGGAGCTGGGGGGCAAGGGGAGACGCGGCGATGACGTGGCGAGGAAAGCTTTGGGAGGAGTGCGGTTGAGTCGTTTGGGGGGGCACTGACCTTGGCTCACCCATGTCTCGTTCCTCATCCTCCTCTTCGCTGCCGCTGTATTCGTACTCGGTCTCATCTGACACAAACAGGATGAGTCACCACTGATCACCAAAGCGATCACGCTTCTGACATTCCCAAATCCTCCATCCTTCCCTTTCCCCCCACTTTGAGCTCCTTTCAGGAGAAAGCTCTAATTTTAAAGCGATGGAGAAGACGAGCTAGGACACATTTCAGTTACAAACTGCGCCTGGAGCCATAGTAGAGAGAAATGTGACAAAGAAACATCTGCAACAAAAAAAATAAAAAGGAAAGCTTCCGAGTCGTGATGAGACACTTCCACACATCAGCGTCTGGCCCGCAGTGTTTGTGTCACGAAGCGATTAATCTGCTCGGTAATAACGCAGCTCGGCATCACTCGCCGTGTTTTGAGTGGCACTGAAATATGTCGCCGGGTGTTTGCCACGCAGCAAATCTTCCTCGCGGCTAAACTGCTGCAACGAATCGCTCTTAAAAACAGAAAAAGTTTATGTTCTCATCAGCGGGCTTTTCTTTCCTTTCGCCAACTTGTCAGAAGCGACAATGATTCCATTTTGATGGTTTGTTTCCACAAAAAGCACAACAACAAAGTACACACAACTTGGACACAAATCAAACCCATGAAATAATGAAAAGTGCTTTTTTTTTTTTTTTTTTTTTTTTTTTTTACTACAGCCTCTGATTAATCAAAAATAATAAGCATATTTAAGGACACTTTACATATTTTTTGCCTAAATTAAGCATTTTCAAGCCTAAAAATGCCTAAATGAAGTAATATAAAAATATAAGGCATTCAAAAGACGCATTCAAAAGACGCTGTGATGCTATGGAGTGTTCTACACTGGTCACTAGGTGTCAGTAAACAGCCACCGCAGGAAGTACTGTACAGAAATCGGAAGTAAAAAAGAAACAACACGGGACTCTCTCAATGCTAACATGTGTGAGTCTAGGTTATGTCTTATTTAAGTCTTATTTTCTCTTATTATGCGTATCATATTGGGTAAGAGGAGTGTAAAGGTGACTATATATGTGTTATTTCCTGTTTAGAGGGTTCTACTAATGTTAAAAACCGTATTTAGAAGGTCGTAAACAGGTTTTCTATGCTCTAAATATGAAAATATTCCATTCATAAATATTGACTCCTACTTTGCGGAAATTCACTCATCACAGTTGGCTCTGGAAGCAATTAACCGCAATTGACGAGGAATGACTAAACATTTTTCCGCTTTAAAAATGGGTCAAGTAGGGGATGACCCACAAGATCCAACAGATGGAGCTGTGCCGAAAAAAAGCTTGCCATGCATGTCGCACTCGCTTTATAAGGTTCACGAGCTCACCAATAAGACCGGAATGAAACAGTCTGATTCATCCGGGGAGTCGTTTTTCTTTCTGATATCGTTTAGGATTAGGATTTAGGCCTTGGCTGGACAGCACTTTTAGCTCTCCAAAGTAGCAAGGTATGTTTTAAAAGGTGACAGAAAAGATGTAAGCTGCACTGTAATGCAGTCAAACCTCAGTTTTCATACGATTCGGTTTTCGTATGAAAAGCTCGACAAAATTTTGCCTGTTTTACACATCTCGGTTTTCGAATAGAACAAACTGTACTGTACCGTTCCACAAAGTCGAATGCCCAAACAAAGCAACTCACCGTCCGTGCATTTTTTAATGGAGTGCGAGTGCCAGCAATTTAATTAAAAAAAAGGTGAGAAACGCTGTTGCATTGTTTCACAATTATTTCACATTGTTTTCTGCATATAAAACAAAAATGATTGACTACAACAGTGGTTCTCAACTGGTGGGTGAGGACCCAAAATTGGATGCATTCTGGTTGGGTCGCAGACAGCAAGCCAAAAATGACGTTAAAATATGTAATATACAACTTATTTGAAAGTAAATGGAGCAACACTCGAGTCATCTTCCTCCTTGGCCTCCTGCATGTGTTGCACCGCTGTGAGTGAAATCTGTCATTTTGTGGGCTTTTTCATATTTCTTTTTACGTGATGCAAGACTTGCATGCTTGCTCTTTTTTCTCATTTCCTTGACAAAATGCCCATTAATGTCTCAAAACCAAAAAAAATTATGGAATTATGGAATTATGGAAGTGTAAAACAAGACAAACATAATTTAAAGAAATGTGTAAAAAAAATAAAAATAAAAATGACTTACATAAAAGTGGCAAATGTAATCAAAAGAAATAAAACTAAAAAATGATGACTTAAATAAATGCGTAAAAATGTAATGAAAATAAATACGCAAAATGACTGACATAAAAGTAAAAAAAATAATCCATTAAAATAAATTCAAATAAAACTGGTTTAAAATAAAAGCGTAAAACTAATAAAAATGTAAAATGGCTGAAATAAAAGTGCCATTTGAGAACCCCTGGTCTCTAAAATGTATTTTTATAAAATGTACTTTTTGTTTTGTTGTTTTGGGTGTCTGGAATGGGTTTTATTTACATTAAAAAATTGCCTCGGTTTTCAAATGTTTTGTGGTCGCGCTGTATGTGCACTTAAGTTGACACTTGCGGCACGGCTGTACAAACATTCTGTCATCTCAGATCTGGCCGTATTTTGTTGCGCTAATGCTAACGCTGTATGATCTAAAAGTTATGACGGTGAGATGAGACCAAGCTTTGCTCTCCAACGTAGTAAGTTTTAAAAGGTGAGGTAAACAGGTAAGCTGTACTGCAGCACTGTAATACTGCAGTGTCCAATGGCCGAGGGGCCATTTTCGTCCTGCGGCTTGTTTTTGATTGGCCCTCGGCATATTTTAAGAATAAAACCAATTAAATATTGATGAGCTATATTATTAGATATGACACTACCGTAATTTGCCTTGTCACCTACAGTTTAACATAAAAGGCACATGCTGAGCTCCATCAGACTGCTTTTAACGCCTTTCATGCAAAAAAGCACTTGTTGCGCGGCCGTAAGACCACATCTGGCCATATTTTGTCACGTTTCTGCAGAATCTAATTGTGCGGGTTAGTTGTGGACGGGAGTCTTTCTCACCTCGTTCTCCTCGCTTCTTCTTGGTGCGGTCGATGTGGTCCTTCAGCTGAATGCGCACCTGCCGCTCGTTGGGCAGGTCCCTGATGAAGGGGTGCTTGAGGAGCTGCTCCGTGCTGGGTCTCTGGCTGTGGCTCTTCACCAGGCAGCTTTCTATGAACAACTGGAACTTCTTTGACCTGGGGGGGGGAGTTAAATTTATTTGTGCAATAAAGCTGTGGAAAAATAGTTTACAGCCAATGTAGAACACTGCAAAAGGTGTTTTATGCGTCATACATAAATAATAAACAATACAATCATTATTAAAATAATAAGCAATCAAAACTATATGTACGGTGTGGTACACACGCCAATCAAATTTGAATAGCCGTGTTCACAAAAAGGCAATACATCCAAATATGACTACTACTACTAATAATAATAATAATATAAATCATCATTTTAGCATCACATATGAATATATAAATCATACATAAATACTGAATACAATAAAATAATAAATAAATCCGCAATAAATGAGTACAAAATAAAAATTAGGATTTTATGCATCATATATTTAACAAATCACTGGCATCTATAGAAAATATTGATACTAAAATGCAATAAAATGAATAAATCCAAAATAAATAAATTAATAAGTACTAAATAAAAAAAATCATAATGATTTATGCAGCATATATTTAGCAATCAGTAGCATTTATAGAAAATATTTCTAATAAAATAAAAATAAAAAAATAAATACATAAATTTTAAATGCGTAAGTAATATAATAATTATTACAATAATAAACCATCAAAATATGTCAAATTGGAATAGTAGCTGTGTTCACAAAGAAGGCAAAACAACCACTGCTACTACAGCCAATAATAATACATCATAAATAATATTAACAGAATAATAAAATAGTCAGGCTTTTTTCTCACCACTTCTTTGACTTGAGCCTTGGCGCGGGGTTTCGAGGAATGAGGAAGAGGGCTCTCATGGGGTGCATGTCACACAGCGCTATGGGGCAGCAGATATGAAAATGAAAATGAAATCCACTACGCACATTCAGCTGCTTTAATAAAAACCTGAGCTGGTTGTGAACATCAATATAGAACAGGGGTGGACAAACCTTTTAACTCGCGGGCCGCATTGAGTTCATAAAATTGGCGGGGGTGGGGCCAGACCACGCTAGTTTAAGCTTATGATTCTGGAATTACTTGTCTTATTTTAGCTGTAAAAGTGTCATACAAGCTGCTGTATGTGCTTGTGTCCCTTTTCAGGAGCAACTGGTGGGCCGGATTCAAACGCTTGGCGGGCCGGATGTGGCCCCCAGCCCGCAGTTTGCCCACCCTGATATGGAACATGGCTTCTTACGTGGTGCCCCTTCCGCCATCTCTATTGCAGTGATCCCCAGTGACCATAAATCACTCTGCAACAAGACAACACATTAGTCCGGAGGAGGCGAAGGTGACCTCTGAAGGCATCAAACAGGAGGAGGGTCATTCACGCACCTTGAAGTCATACGTTGCATCGGGGTTCTCGTCGCAGGCGATCACCTCCGGCGCCATCCAATATGGCGTCCCGATAAATGTGTTCCTCCTTCCCACTGTGCGGTCCAGCTGAGCAGACACACCAAAGTCCACTGCGGGGAGAAGGCACAGGTAGAAGCTGTTGGCAAAGAGTGGACGGACCGTCTTTCATTTTAGACCTCATAAACGGCGACGCAGCAACAAAGCCATGAGTGGGCAGCTTTCAGCACACACGCACACAGCTCTGGAAACGCTACACCTGCCGCCGTCCAATCCCGGCGCTGTTTGGCAGGCGTGGCTTTATGTGACAAGACTCACCTAACTTGACCTCGGCGTTCTCAGTCAGCAGGACGTTCTGTCCCTTGATGTCTCGGTGGATGACCTTGTGCTGATGGAGATGAGTCAGGCCCTGCACGCAGTGAAGGACGCCCCCAGCCAAGTGGAGGTTATTAACAAGATGGGCAGAGATTTGTTTTTAATTAATCTCAGAAAATGTTTTGAAATTGCATTTAACAAGCCATGAAACAGCCTGAAGACTGTATCTCCTCATCTAGTCACCTGCAGAGAGTACCAGGCATTACATGTTCGCTTCTTTATTTGCACAAATATACAGTCCAAGCCAAACATTCGGAGACACCTCATGTAATAAGAATTTAGCTACTGTGTTCATTACAATATCATATGTATGATATCTCTACCGTGTACGAAGCTCTCTTGCACTCACTGAAGAGCAGAGCTGCGTGCTTTCTTAGCATTTTCCAGGACGATACTTACTAAATCCACTCTAAACGTTAAAGGTTTTATTTCAGCCTCCCTCTCTTCTTGTCAGCGGAAATCTGATTTTTTTTCTTCTTTTTTCCCCTCTACTGTAAATGTCAGCTGTACCGTGCACGCGGCAGATCTACCGCAACACATGCTGGTATCAGATGTAATAGTCTGTGCAGAACAGTGCAATTATACTTATGTTTAAAATGTTATTATGGTGTATATGATATACTATTATTTTAGTTTTTATATGATAATACATATAACAGTCATGATCAAATAATATAATACTATTCTATTATATATTATGTTCTGACACTCGGGCAGTAAGAAGTGACTGGTGTCCGAGCTTAAAGCGGCTCCGCGGATAAAACGTTTGAGCGATACGGCTGCCCTCAGCACAAAACAGATACGACGAGCATCGCGGGTCTGAAACGCGGTGCATCATCACTGCAACGCAAACGCCACGATTGGCTGTCGGGTGTAAAATGCGAGGACGGCGCGTAGGAAGTGAAATCATTACCCTGAGAATCTCTCGGCAGATGTAGGCTGTCCACTCTTCCTTCAGAGAGTTGCCCTTGGTGTTCTTGATCAGATCCGTCACGGAACCGGCACCGCAGAACTCCATGACGAGCTATACACGCACACACACAAGGCTGATTATTGACTGTTGGATTTGTATTACTACTACTACTACTACTACTACTACTACTAGTACTACTATCACAACTGCATTTTACTTAATGCCAGAAAAAGTGTTGTTCGGTCGTGGTCGACATCAGCTGGACACTTCATTAGGTACATCATGGACCTGTATTGACTTCAGACTGAAAGTCGTTTCTAACTTTCTAACAGCTCTTGTGTTCAAGTTCATGAGACAGCTCGATAGCAGGAAACGCACACAAACAACACAACAGATGTTACAGATGTTGGCTTTCACGTGGTTGGAGGTCAAAATGAGCCGGACAATACGCAAGCTTTGTCAGACAAGCTTAAAACATTTTGGGAACACGACAAATATGAGAAACCACGTGCACGTTTCCACCCGAACCAGGAGGAAAAGCAGCCGATGAAGTTGCTGCCAACCAGAGAACCATCCAGCAGGCGATAACGCATTTAGTCGTATTGGATTGTTGAGAAGCAGGGCTTTCGTGCTTTTTTTGCACACTTTGGAACCCACATCCAACGTCCATATTCTATGCTCAGGATTTTAGTTTGAGTTCATTTATTTGTGAAAAATGGCAGATTTTTTTTTTAATGTTGGTTCCTCAGAATATGCTGGAGTTTGTTCATTTTGTTCATGCTGCTGCTGGCGTGCTTTACTGTTCCTGCTGGTTCTGTGCAACGGGAAATACGTTGGCAGACGTAACCTCCCCTTTATCACACGATAATGGACGTCCACTCATCTGTTTCATGTTCATTTTACTTGTGGATCATTACAAATATGCTTTGTTGTAGTAATTAGATATAGAACAAAATGACGCATGAAAAAAACGTCCTCTGATTCGTAATCGCATCGAATTGTAAGGTGGCCAGAGATTCCCGCCCGTATTGACGATATTCTACAGAAATACACTTGTATTGAATTAATATTCCTTCTTTTTAATACTAAAATCATGTATATAAATAGAATACATTTCATACTAAAATAACCTAAATAAAGTATGGTATATCCTTCCTTCCTTCCGTCCTTCCTTCGTTCATTCGTTCATTCATTGTGCATTACATCTGTAGATATTTATTTAGTGGCCCAAAGTTCAGCTGGTCCGTTTTGGGCCCAGCTTCAAGCTCCCTCCGTCATCACCATGGATTACGAGGCGAGAGGAAGCAGAATCTCTCATCCTCTGGACATTGCAGACACGCAAACATGAGGCAACGAGAAGGGACATTTAGAGAAAACACACACACAACACGATGATGCTCCCCTTTAGCAGCTAATGTTAGATTAACCTGAAAACATTAGTGATGACTTGACTTTATCCGCATGCTTGGTTACTTCCATTGCCTCAGTGCATTGAAACACAGTCGCATAAAGAAAAGAGGCATAATAATACCACACCCATAGCTGGTCATCCATTCCAGGAGGGTTCTTCTTGATGAACGCGCCGTAGTAGGTGGCGATGTTGCGGTGATGACTGTACTTCTTCAGCATGTTTATTTCGGCTTTAATCTCCTCCTCCTCATCCTGAGACCACACGCACACGCACACACGCACACACACACACACACACACACACACACACACACACAGGAGGAAGCATCAGCAAGCAATGAACCGTGTGAACCTCTTAATGAGCCAGCGCTGGAACAAAAGGCTTGTTGAGGAATTAGCATTTTTGCAGCAGCAAAGAACACAGCTGGCTCGTGAACGACCCTCTAATAACGTTACTTTTTTAATTAAGATTAGTAAGGAGGGCTTTTTTTGGGTGGCAGGGGGGGTGTCTTGTCTGAAATGAGCAGTTGTTCACTTGAAAGTATAATTTGGGAAATGATGGCTCCACGATTGAGATAAGACTAATTTGAAAAGGCTTGTTTTGTTGGAGAACTGGAAGAATTGTGTGTTTGTGCCTGAATACTTTCCAGTTCATGACGGCGGAAAATCATTTCCTCCACTAAGGAGATTATGTTTGCATCTGTTTGGTTATCGCCTTTTGATACACATTTCAGCAAACACTTTTAAAACAGCCCATCTTCTCAAGGGAAAAAAGTACATGACACTTTAGAGTAGTCAGTGTACAGCCTGCACAGCAGCATAGGTTGGTCCTCTGACAACGAGTCCACACACGGGCAACACAAGTGAGCAGCAAGATAACTGTCTCTTGCCTAGAGTCAGGCACGGTGGTGGTAGCGTCATGGGGCTGCACGAGTGCTGCCGGCACTGGAGGGAGCTGCGGTTCATAAAAGGGAAAACATGAATGGGTCGAAACTGTTTCAAAGTGAGTCCAAAACACACCTCCAAGATGATGATTGTCTAAATCGGGGGTGTCCAAATGCTTTTGGTACGGATCGGAGCACCCCTAAAAATATATGATCAACATATTTTTTCTTGCCAATTTCAACTCTATGCTACTAAAAAACTTTATTTTTGCCCCATAACATTACCAGTCTATTCTCGTAAAATTGAGACTTTTTTTTCTTGTTAGAATACAACGTCTTTCTCTTGATATTTTGACTTTATTCTCGTTAGCTGTTTTTTCCCCATTTCTGCTATTGCCTTTTTTTGTAAATTTTCCAACCTAATTCAACTCTCAACTTTACTTTACATTAATTACATTATTCCTGTAAAATAATTTTACTTTATTGGTGTAAAACTTCATTCCCATAATATTTTGACATTATTCTGCTAACATGACTTTGCCGCAACCCAAGTTTCCAAAAATGACAATTTTACTTTGTTTAGTTTCTAAAATCAATACCACTTTAAAAAATAACATCTTTATGTCTTTAATATCTTAACTTTATGCTACAAAGATGGTGTTAGTTTTCCTCAAAATATTATGACTTTATTCTTGTAAAATTACCACTTTTTTCTCTTAATATTTTGACTTTATTCTTGTAAAATTACTACAGGTTTTTAAATTTTTCAGTTTTTTTTTTCATGTTCAATTATACTTTGGAATGGCCCCCGGGCCGCACTTTGGACACCGCTGGTCTAAACAGTCTGCTCTGGGACCGCGTGAGGGCTGTACTCCCATTTGGGAGATGCTCCTGTACATGTACTGATTTACACGCACTCATTCACATCCTCACTCATTCACTCCCTCGCTGCTTCGTTCCTCTGCAGCGTCGCATTGTTGTTGTGCTGACCGTGAAAGGCAGAGCGTAGTCGCCAGCATCTCTAAATATAGTCGCGATTCCCCCCTGCTTTGCAGACACGCCTGAGACCACACTGCCGCCCTAATAACTTGCAGCTAATATTACCATGGCGATAGGCCTGTCCTCATTTTCCTCGCTGCCGCCACATCACACTCGGCGCACTGGCACTGACTCATCGCTCTTAATTAGATGACACGGCGGTATAATCGCGGGAGATGATGGTTTGCCGGGCGCCGTGTGTGTGCGTGCGCGTGTGTGTGTTTCTTACCCCAGTGACATCCATGACCTTGATGGCTGCCAGCTGCCCTGTCTTAACATGGCGACCCTGGAGAAGGCAGGAAGCAGAAACTCAGAAAACATGTCAACAACAGCAACTACAAAGGCGTTATCGTCGACAACCACAACGGGTCCTCATGACAAATACGCCAAAAACCTGCTAACCTAGTTGTACGCAGCCACGGAGCTGACCGATAGATGACTTGACAGTCGGCGCCGTGCTACTGGGTCAACAGGACGCCTCGGTTGTGACACTAATTTGACCACTCGGTCAGTCACAAAAAGGACGGAAAAAGTGGGCCAGAGGTATCACCCAGCAGGACGACGTGGTGGACTGAATCCAGGCGACGCAGGCGCCCCGAGGTTCCAGGACGCTGGAAGAAGTGCGACGTCCGAGAGAGTCATGAGCTGATGACGCTAAAACTGCAAACTTCCACCCGTCTGGATTGACCTGACCTGTAAGCGTGTCACTGAAGGGGCAAATTCAAGCAGGTTCCGCTTTGGAGCTTTTCCAGCATCTTGCATTGTTTTAAATGACTTATTAAAATAACGCTTCTACCCCTGAACCGCTGCACACAAAAGGGTGAAAATATGTCAAAATGTGCACCCCCTTGTGTTGCCTGTGCTTATTTTTCTGGCAAATACACCACATGGTCAGGCTGTTAGTAAACCTCGAAAGTGGGGATTGACTTGGATTGGCTGTCACTTATAATAAGTTATAATGAGTTTTAATGAGTTATAATAAGTTATAATGAGTTGTAATAAGTTATAATGAGTTGTAATGAGTTGTAATAAGTTATAATGAGTTATAATAAGTTATAATGAGTTATAATGAGTTATAATGAGTTGTAATAAGTTATAATGAGTTATAATGAGTTATAAGTTATAATGAGTTATAATGAGTTGTAATAAGTTATAATGAGTCATAATAAGTTATGAGTTATAATAAGTTATAATGAGTTGTAATAAGTTATAATGAGTTATAATAAGTTATAATGAGTTGTAATAAGTTATAATAAGTTATAATGAGTTATAATAAGTTATAATGAGTTATGAGTTATAATAAGTTATAATGAGTTGTAATAAGTTATAATAAGTTATAATGAGTTATGAGTTATAATAAGTTATAATGAGTTATAATGAGTTATAATGAGTTATAATAAGTTATAATGAGTTGTAATAAGTTATAATAAGTTATAATGAGTTGTAATAAGTTATAATGAGTCATAATAAGTTATGAGTTATAATAAGTTATAATGATATAATGTTATAAATGATATGATTTAAAAACAATATCTTTTAAAAACAATGTACAAATGATACAATTCAACAGTTGCTTTTGTTAATTTATTATTATTAATTAAAAAAGCCAATTCCATAAAAGTGGCATTCTTAAGCAAAATGTCTTTTCCAGGTAGCAACCGTTTGCATTGATTCCTTGTGTGTACAGTATGTCTTCCCAAGCATCGAAGCTTCTATTTCTTTTGCGTCTCATACTTAAACCCCCCAAAACACAATTGAAGCTATTATGAAGACTTTAAAGTACAAATACAGTAAACACACACATGCATACAAACAAGAGCAAGACTGTTCTCCGGGAGGAATTGTTCGAAAGCAGATGGCATTGAGGCTTGCCTCCAAAGCGCCCCCTGGGGGCTGCCATGGAAGGGTCACCGATAATGAGCATCGGGCCAAAGCAGGGGGTGCTGCTCCAGTTAATAGAGCAGTGCATTATGGGATGTGTTGGCCGTGTTCATTCATAAAAGCTGAGATTTAAAAGGGATTTTCCACCAGTCGTTGGTCGGCCTTTTTGTTTTTGATTGACACGTGACACCTGATGATTAGTTGCTCAATCAATTGCAGATCAATTGCATTGACAACTTCCAACAAACGTCATAAAAGGACAGAAAAGTCACCAGATGAAAAGTTACGGTTTAACATGATGATTCATTGTCTGACGGGATCACGATCTGGATGTCGGTTCGGCCCTCGCTCTCACGCTAAAAAGACGCTTGTAAGAGGAAAATCTGGAAAGACTAAGCAGGAATTTCTCATTAGGATCAGACTGCCCCAATTCCACAAGGCACAAGGGCTGGCTTTGTTGGCGGCCAACAAAAGGAATCGCAGCCACATCTCAGTGACTCATAGGGAAGATTGACCCCTTTTTCAGCGGGTGGAGTTGGAAGGGAGCTGTCCCACACGGGCATCATCAGTGGCTCCAATGTGGTCCATCGCTTTGACTCCACGTTAAAGGCTGCATCACCACTTGCACAGTCAAGTAGTTGAGATTAACTCCAATCCTTCTCCATGCCGCTTACATTGTTCAGGGTCACAAGAGCTCTGGAGCCTACAGTAGTCCTTCACTGACCCATTTCCAATGAAGGGATCGCAGTTTATCGAGTAACAAGGGGGATTCTCGTTTTTCTGTAAACGGCATTTGCAGCCAAGATGCTTTGGAAGACATGCAAGCATAGATGTCATACGGATATCCTCAAAGTCATATATTCATGAGATAAACGGCCAGTGGCTTATGGGCTATTAGTTGTAGTTTTGTTTCATGCATGGTGGCCATGTTTTTCCACACACGTGCCTGTTAGTCCCCTAACGGTATGTACCAAAATGAAACGTCTTGAAGTTCCAGTTGGTGTTTTTGTAGAGCGTGTCTAGTTTGTAAACACTGATGACAGTTTAGAGTCTTCAGCAAACCTTGCATGTGCTGTTAGTTTGAAAACGGTTGACAGAAAATTTGCGTGCCGATTCCCAGACCAAATCATCCATCCGCTCCGACACCGACTCGTCCCACGCTTGACCTTCAGTCGTGCAAAATCACAAGCAGCATGCAAGGGACCTGCTTGCCAGCGTTTCTTGGCACTTTCATGAGTTTATGTGCCACGGCAAGGGCACGCTGCGGCCGTGCCGGTGGCTTCGAACAAAGCTCTTGGAATTGACATCACTCAGTGCCAGATGGAACCACAATCTTAATTTGGATTCACCTTTGCACATGCACATGCACATGCAGAAAGAACTACCAACTAAAAGGAACTGTTGTAAATCTAAGCACAATATTACGTTCAAATGACGCGTGAGGAAGTGTAAGTGCCACAAAATATACTCAACAAAAACAGAAACGCAACTTGTTTTTGCTCTGGTTTTTCATGAGCTAAACTCAAGTATCGATACACCAGGGGTGTCCAAACTTTATCCAGCGAGGGCCACATTGTGAAAAATGAATGATGCAACATTGCCACTTTGATATAGATATTCTAATATTATAATAATAATAATAATAATATCAGGGATGCCTCGATCAGGGTTTTATGCTGCCGATTCCGATCATCCAGGACTGAAATTGGACGATACCAATCACATGGATTAATGATACATTTTCCAATGTATTGATAATGAGTGCTGTTGGCCAGGGGTGCCGTATAAATGGGAAAAGTCAGGACAATTCCAAGGTCCCTTGACTGCCAGGGGACCCAAACAAATAGATAATTACTA
Organism: Dunckerocampus dactyliophorus; assembly: GCF_027744805.1. Taxonomy (NCBI): domain Eukaryota; kingdom Metazoa; phylum Chordata; class Actinopteri; order Syngnathiformes; family Syngnathidae; genus Dunckerocampus; species Dunckerocampus dactyliophorus. Next base: position 28,196,708 of record NC_072831.1, on the reverse strand, counting down.
ATAAAATGAGTAATTAATTAATAAAGGAGGGGCAACGTGATTTTTTTCCCATGGGACCCAGAACTCCTGCACCCCTGCTCCTAGCTGTATATGAAAAAAGGAACCATAAAATCACCTTAATTGAGACTAAAACATATTGGACTTACATTTTGAAGAGAACATATATTACTGGTGAAAATTCCAGCCTCGAAAACTCACCATACTCAATTGTTTGTTCTCCAAATGCCGTATTCAAGCTTTTTAACGTGCTACTCCCGGAACACTTCGTGGCATGTGTTAGCAGCTAATTCCACACGGCAGACATGATTGTTATTGCTTTGAAGGAAAGCGGGAGGACGACGCTTCCAAAGACGATAGTTAGGGCAAGACACTACGCTGCCCGAAAGGATGACTGCGGTCTGCAATAGTGCTAGCCACAGGTGATCGGCGTTGAAAGACATTCATCAGCATATGCTGATCACGCCATTTTTCACGGAAATCGGTGGCCGGTCAATCGGAGCATTCCTAAATAATATAAGACATTTCTTTTTAAACTACAAGCATAATGTTGTAATACTATGAGAAAAATATTTTTCACAATAATTCACACAATATTTTTACAATATTCGTAGCAAAATAAAGAATAAAGTTGCATTTTTGAAAATTATGGTGGGAAAAAGTTTATGAGAATAAAGTCAAACTATTATGGGAGTGAAGTCATTATGTTTCGAACAACATTACAAGAAGATAGTTGAAATATTTGTAAAATATATATAATAGCAAACAGCAAAAATGAGCAGTGGAGCAAAAGTAATAATACACTTTCTCACCTGTACCACAAAGCTCAGATGCAGGCTGTTTTTTTCTAGAAATATACGGCACATAATGTGCTAGCATATCTACTGTACTTGGGTTGGATTACAAAATGTCAAATATCCAAGTGACCCCCGTACCTTTTGACTTTGCGGCCCCCGCTGGGAAACGTTTTGACACTGCTAAATATTTTATAAAATATTTTCTTGACCCTATAAAATAAATGTGACTGAACGTATTCGTTTTTTGCCAGGATATCGTAAAATGTCTATTTATTACACTTATAATGCGTTTTTTTTTTTTTGTGGATGTTTTATTTTGGTCAATGGCCCAGGGCTTAAGAGGTTAATCATAAAGCATAATGGAAAACTGATACTACGCCAATACTATGTGATCCCTATGCTGTCCCATCCATGACAATACGCTCTGATCGCTTCCGCCACTTGTTTTCAGACTGCTCCGACTCTCTGACCTAAATCTGCAGTTTTTCCACTCGTGCTTATCCCACTGATTCCCACTCATTATCCAACCCTCTTAACCCCTCTTTTGCCTTTCATTATCGCATCAGCTCCATCCTCTCAATGCCCCGCTTGTACGTTGGCTCGTATTTCCTGCCTCGTCCCTCCTCTGTCGCAGCTCGGAACTCGGGCCTGTGAGAGGCGACGTGTCTGTGAACGCAACTGAAGCGGACGCTAATGCAGGCAAAACAAGCTTCGGCTCAGAGCGCGACGAGCAGATGCGACACGAGCCGAGGCACCCATCCCGTATTGTGTCTGCAAAATAAAAACACACTCAAAGACAGCTGCTTTCGCCCTCTGGCATCATTGCAGTCATAACAATCTTATTGTGGCTCCAATTCCACCTTCTTTAATCCCATTAAGTTATTTTTCATCAAATATGTTGGGGGGAAAAAACATGTCACTCACACGTAAAACCCCGAAAGCAGCGATGGGGCTGCCAAGCCAGGTGTATTAGAGCGATAACTGGACCCAATTGGCTACGTGTGTTCCGCTCGGATGGCCGCCCTGTGCAGTCGACAGCTAACTGATACCCAACAGATAGCCGATCAGCCTTCAGGCGACAGCCTCACAGAGGAGTCAATACTGCTGCAGTGAGTGCATCAACACGTTAGCCTGCTATTGCATGACTTGTGTGCCTTTCCACATGTTGGAGTCGAGTGAAAACATCTCTTAATGAAGCCAAACGCATCTAACGATATCGGTCACTAGCAAGACGGAGCCGCCTGTGAGTGCTTTTAAAAGGGGGAGGGGCCCACAGCAGCACCCGCCCGCTAGTCGCATAAATTAAAAAAAAAAAAAAAAGACAGAATCAAGAGGGGACTGAATACTCGCTAAATATAGCAAGTCACAAGCAAGACGGAGCCGCCTGTGAGTGCTTTTAAAAGGGGGCGTGGCCCACAGCAGCACTTGCTCGCTAGTTGCTTAAAAAGAAAAAGACAATGAAGAGGGGACTGAATACTCGCTAAATATAGCAAGTCACAAGCAAGACGGAGCTGCCTGTGACTGCTTTTAAAAGTGTTGCGTGCAGCGAGAAATTCCATAGTTTCATCATTTTGGATTAAAGTTAAAATGAACTACCCAGAACTTTGCGCAACGGCATTGAGGATGCTGTTGCCGTTCCCATCAAATTACTGACCGGCTTCTCAGCGTAGCCCACTGCCAAGTGGAGGATGAATTGAGGCACGGTGTCGATTACAATACATATTACATATTTTATATTTATCATATATTATCATTCATTGAGATAAACCTGCTAATCAAATTATGGGTGCAGGAAGTGTAAGACTCTCCAAAAGCAAACAATGTGCATCTGCTGCGTGTAAGTACAGGTCATGACTACATCATAATGATAAACTGTATACCTATACAGCGAGGTAGGCCTCCTGTGGGAGACATGATTCACTTTTACGACGTGCCTATGACTATAAGGAGCTGAAGGTTGAAGATAGCACACACACGCGCGCGCGCACACACACGCAAACATGTGCAAGCGCTGCAGGCTGCAAAGCAAAAGGATCTCTTCATCATTCCCAGCTTGCAGCTTCACTACAGTGGGACTGGGATGCCTGCCACCACCTTAATATAACCTGCTGCTGGATATCAGTGTGTGTTTTGATTGTTGATGTGCACGTCCGCTCGTGCCCTTGCCAAGTCAATTACACACACATGCACACACACGCGCACACACACACACACACACACACACACACACACACACACACACACACACACACACACACACACGCTTCTTCACTTGGACACATTTACCATGCAGGACACTTCCTGTTGTAGCCTAGCAACACTCCTGGCTGGTCCAAGTATATTGGGCATGACACTTAAATGCACACACACACACACACACACACACACACACACACACACACAAAGAGAAGAATAGTTTGGATGAAAGAGCGTTGTCCTCTTATGGGAAAGGAAAGGAGGTGAGGCTAAGGACAGGAAGGAAGGAAGGAAGGAGACAGAGGAGGAAGCACAAGACACATTTGCAGCAGAGAGAGCGGACCTGCATGAACCTTTACTTGTTTTCTGACATCCGGCATCTGTAAAGCTGGAAAGACGTTTAAAGAGAAGTCGCTGCTGTACACGAGTCCCAATAAACACCAACCCCCCCCTTGGTACTCTCTGCAGTTGTGCAAATACACGCCCCCCTGCCACGAGAAATACTTGTCTTATATTTTAAAATCTGCCATCATCCTGACATTTACATACGACCTAGAAAAGGAAAAACGTGAATGAACGCCCTGCACTCGCCAAACGGGAGCGAGTAACAGACTGTGTTGCCAAACTCTTTGTGGAGAGGAAATGGGTTACACCCTAATCCTAATCCTAATCCATGCCATGCTGGTAATCCACGCGTACACAAACACAGACAGACACCGATACCAAATTTGCTGAACAGCATCATGTTGGCATGGTAACTGGACATCTGAAAGGTGTGTCTTCATCAGGGTGAAGGCATATTTTATTCAAGAGGACACTGAGGGCAGCAAAAAATAAGAGCGCTGCAGCAAAGTGAAGATTGTGGATATATTGTCATGTCCAGAGCTAAAGCACTGTAAGAGCGTAACCTAGCATTAGCTTGTGTCTTTCATTTTGTCACTACAAGACATGTATCAAATTGGCTCGACCAATGAGTGGCCAGTGATCTCCCATATGGTATCGCTTGGAACCCTGGCTGGGTTACCCAGCATGCCTTGCGGATTATGAATTAGTATGAAATAGCATTGTTTTGCATGCATATTGGTGTAAAAGCGTTTATTTACACTGCATATCACCACCCATCTGTTTCGTGTCTGTGATTAGCATTCGGGCTCATTTTAGTACGACCCTTGGTTTTCACCCAAAATCACAGCCAGAAACAAAAATGTCCGGCTTCCTGTTTGGTTGCACCGTGAGCGCGGGAAGTGTTTGCTTTGTGTTAAAGCAGGGGTGTCCAAACTTTTTCCTGCAAGGGCCACATAAATGCAAGGGTGCCACTTTGCCACGTGGATATTTTGTAAAGCAACGTGTGCTATGATATGCTAAGAAGTTATAAATAGTTCAAGAAAAAACTGCATCTCAGCTTTGTCATTTGGTGAAAAAGCACATCAGTATCAACCTTTTTCCCCCATTTTTGCTGTTGTCTTTTTTTGTAATTTTCCAAATATTTCAATTTTCTTTTTAAATAATCATCTTAAATGTCTTCTCAGGATATTATGACTTTTTTCCCATAATATTTTGACTTTATTCCCATCATATTATAACTTCTTCCCCAACCTAATTTTCCAAAAATTACATTACGACTTTTGAAAAAATTATTTTTAAAATGTAATATATCCACTCTATGCTACTAAAATGGCATTATATATCTCTAATAATATTATGAGTTTTTTCTTGTAAAATACTGATTTTTTTTTCTTGTTAATATGTGACTTTTTTTTACTCTTCTTTGACTTTATTCTCTCAAAATTACAGCTGCTTTTCCATTTCTGCTTGGGGGGTTTTTTGTGTAATTTTCCAACTATTTAAACTTTCTCCTTCTAAATTTTATTCTCATAATATTAGGACTTTATTCCCATATTATTTGAATTTATTCCCTTAGTATTATAACTTTTTTCCCTGTCTAATTTTCCAAAAATTACAGCAAAATATTTGTTTGGGGAAAATTATATTATGGAAAGACAGTCAGAATATTATATGCTGGTTGAAAATAGCACAGTAAGGAATTCATAGTAAAGTTGATAAAAAGTTCATGTCATTTAACAATTCGTGGAGAAGTTCAGACATTCCATCCTTTAATATTTCAATTTTATGCCACTGAAATGATGTTATTTTTTTCCTCATAATATGTTGATTTTATTTTTGTAAAATTACTGCAGATTTTTCTATTTTTGCTGTTTTTTTTTGTAGTTTTCTTGTTAAATTGTATTTTTAGAATGTGCCAAAGGCCAATACTTTGCACTCTGGAAACCCCAGTGTTAGCGTGTCAGAAATAGACGTTTTTATGGGCATATCAATTACTCGCCATGATCGTGGGATTCTACTGAAAACACTCGCTGGCCACTTCAATAGGTACACCTGCAAACTCACGCACACACGCACACTGCAGAAGTGTCTGATTTTTCAAAAGCATTTTTAGACCAAAATGAAAGCCAAAGCACATGAAATTGCAACCAAGATATGATACCAATGTTTCACTCTGTCTGCACCCCGGGAGCGTCAATACTGAACTTGCTTGACCTTCACTCCCATCATGCTCTGCAGCAGGTGCGGGGGAATTACGGCCACTTTCAGCAAACAAATGGCCCAAACACAGTTCTGCCTCACAGAACACAAAGAAATAAGGGAGCAATAGAACTGGCAAAAACACACCCCGCCGCAGTTAAGACACCTGCAATTTGCCCGCGACACACAAACACGCACGCACACACACAGGGCCGCAAAAAACACACCGCTGTGGAATCAGTGAGGCAGTAAATAAAAGTGACAAAGGCCTCCATTCCAATCTAATACGCCACTGCCAAGGAAACACAAGAGGTGGCCCGAGGCTGCTCACACATACGGTAAGTAGGGAGAGGAAGAGCGACACACTGAGACGGGGGGGAATTCAAAAGCAGAGACGTGACAATATGGAAGACAGTTACAAGCAGAGACTTTGAAGAAAGAGGAAAGACGGGAGCAATGATGTGTGAAGCGGTCCTGGGGGTGTTGATTGCCGGCTACAGGTGTGTGTGTGTGTGTGTGTGTGTATTGAAAGAGTTGTGCGATCAGCAGACAATCAGCATGTGTTGATTGTCTTATCTGCTAAAGCCTCCTGAAACAATAATCCATCACCGGCCCGAGACGCAGTCGCTCATTATCGCCGGACGCTTGCACTGCGACAAGCTAATTACCGAGCCGGCGGACACACAACTGTTGGACAAACACGCTAATCTGAGGGCTCGGCGAAAAGGATTTGGCGCAGTGCTGATTAATCACAAACGCACACAGTTTAAGAAAGTGAACGGCAACGCAACAACATAGTGACATGTCACTGTTTTCATGTAGACACTAATACGTTTTTTTAAAACTTGAATAATAATTTGGAGTGCATGAGAAAGTGAGAAATTTGCTTCTTTTTTTTGCTGTTAAAAAAAATTTATCAAAATATTTTTATAATATCATATTGCCATAATATTCTGACTGTATTTCCATAATATAATTTTCCCCAAATAAATATTAAGTTTGTTTCTCATAATATTAAAACTTTTAAAAAAGAAAACATTTTCTTGCAATTTTTTCCTCGTTAACTTTTTTCTAAATATTTTTACTTCATTCTCGTAACATTAGAGCTGTTTTTCCCATTTTTGCTGGTTTTTTTTTTTACATTTTCCAACTATTTCAACTTTCTTCTCGTAAATTTTCGTGTCGTGATATTATAACGTCATTCCCATATTTTGACGTTATTCTCCTAACTTTATAACTTTTTCCCCAAGCTAATTAAATTTTAAAAAATTGATTTAAAATACTAAATATAGAACAAATACCAAAATAATTTTCTTCATTATACAATTTTTTTCTTAATATTTTGACTTTATTCTTGTAAAATTAGAGCAGATTTTTTATTTATTTTGGTTTTCTTGTTAAATTACATTTTTAGAATGTGCCGCAGGCCAATAAAAAACAGCCGCCGGCCGCACATGGCCCCCAGGCTATACTTTGGACACCCATGCTCTGGAGACTCTTCTCCAAAAAAACGACTTTGAATCTGACTTTTTCTGGACTTCTTGGAGACTTTTGGAGAAGCCCTCGCTCATAAATACTTTATGACGCACCTGGTCTGCCAGAGAATAAGAAGATGTAGCAGGAGGGATCAGTGTTGCCAACTTAAAAAGACTTTTGTCACTATATTTAGCAAATTATTTGAATCCTCTAAATACTCTTTTCTCTCACAAAAGCAAGTAGCGACAAGTCTAGTGATGAGTTTTTTGGATGCTCTGACATGAGCACATATCGCTCTTCTCAACGAGCAGCAGGTGCTGATGTGGGCCTTCCTCCACTTTTTGCAAATGCATCATGGCCAATTATGCAAATTTGACAATTATGTCATTACTCCAACCCACCACCAGTGCTGTGAGAATAGCTGTCTTCACAAACCAAACTAAGACTTGGTGGAAACGGGGCTTTAGGTAGTAGTTGATGCTGTTGTTGAATTACAGTTTCCTCAATCACGTTTCACAAAAATGTCCAAAAATTGTTAAGTCAGAAAACTGGCTTAGATAAGATATTTGCTGTATTGCACAACACAGCAGCAACAGAACCAATGTTGTAATAGCAAAAAAAAAAAAAATAGCAGCAAACAGCTCAGTCAGCATTAATAGTGCCATTGAGTGCATTGTAAACAACAGTAAACACAGTAAGTGTAACACGCATGAGAGTCACACCATCGGCTGAGTAAAGACAACTGACATTTTAAAGCCCAAGTAGAGGTAGCTAAAGCTACAGGCATGCTACTTCAAATGCAGCTGCTCTCACCTGGTGGAGGTAATAAAAATAAAAAATACACCAGAAGCCTCAATTGCATTGTCACCAGCACTCCCCGCATTATTGAAGCAATCATTATTTGATTCCGCCGTGTCCCGCGTGACTGCAAGCAACAGCAGGCATCACCCCTAGCTTCATTAATTCTTCTATTTGCAAGGGCAAAATGCTGAACTCCAGAGAACAAGCTTTCTAAGCAGGAAAGAAACTGTGTCTGCATTATCTCACAGCTCCAGAAAAGGAATGCGCAAAGAGCAGGAAGGAAGCATACACTAGAAAAAAAAGGCACTGACAGTGTGGGAGAGGTAATCGCAAGGGGAAGATCCAAGGGGTTACAGAAATAACTTGAGACTTGCTGCAAGACGTGGTTGAAAAGTTAACATATTGATGGGAAAGAGACATGCTGACATACGCTTTGATAGCCACCACCTGCATGGTTTAGGCATCTCTTTGTGCTGCATTCGCGGAAATTATGCGTGTCACGAATTCTTAACAAAAATGCGTTTAAGTAGAAACAAGGCTTAACTCCAGGTTAGGTTTGGACATTTGAATTTCAACAATACCAGAGTTCTTTTTTGGATGGAATGTCCGAACCTCTCCATGAATTGTTAAATGATATGAACTTTTTATCAACTTTACTATGAATTTCTTACAGGGCTATTTTCAACCAGCATATAAATATCAAACCATTCAACTTGAATGTAAATGTAATGAAGTTTCGGTCTCACTTTAACATAAGGTACACAAAAATACAGTAGTTACTGAGGAACTAATGAAGAACCAATGAGGAACTTATGACTAAGCCACATAAATTTAGAGTAGTTACTGAAGAACTAATGAAGAACTAATGAGGAACTAATGACTAAGCCACATAAATTTAGAGTAGTTACTGAAGAACTAATGAGGAACTAATGACTAAGCCACATAAATGTAGACTAGTTACTGAAGAACTAATGCAGAACTATTGAGGAACTAATGACTAAGCCACATAAATTTACAGTAGTTACTGAAGAACTAATGAGGAACTAATGACTAAGATACATAAATTTAGAGTAGTTACTGAAGAACTAATGAAGAACTAATGACTAAGCCACATAAATTTAGAGTAGTTACTGAAGAACTAATAAGGAACTAATGACTAAGCTACATAAATTTAGAGTAGTTACTGAAGAACTAATGAAGAACTAATTACTAAGGCACAGAAATTTAGAGTAGTTACTGAAGAACTAATGAGGAACTAATGACTAAGATACATAAATTTAGAGTAGGTACTGAAGAACTAATGAGGAACTAATGACTAAGCTACATAAATTTAGAGTAGGTACTGAAGAACTAATGAAGAACTAATGACTAAGATACATAAATTTAGAGTAGGTACTGAAGAACTAATGAGGAACTAATGACTAAGCTACATAAATTTAGAGTAGGTACTGAAGAACTAATGAAGAACTAATGACTAAGGCACATAAATTTAGAGTAGTTACTGAGGAACTAATGAGGACGTAATGAAGAACTAATGAGTAGTGGTTAGAGTTAGTGTTACGTAGGGTCGTTCTTCATTAACTACTGTAATTTTGTGTACCTTATTGTAAAGTGTTACCGAAGTTTCTTTTTACAGGAGGACACTTTCACAAAGATTTTTGAAAGACTTTTGAAAAGTAGTAACTTTGTTTGCTGCCTCAATGTTGGTGTAAGCTATTTTTTATGAAACCCTTATTTTGTGAACACAGGTAAACAGGATATAGCCGAAAGTGGTCTTATTTTGAAGGCCGGAAGCGCTTTGTGTGAGTTGAGAAGGTCCCTTGACTAGCAGAGACCTGTGCAAATGATAAACTTGCCTTGCCGTAGCTGTCACGCTGTCCTTTTACACCGGACTTGCACATCAGCTAGCACCCTGAAACCCTGGCTTACATTGGCATGAGACAGACGCCGTTTTTTGCTTGACTTCCCATATTTTGACTGCTTAGAGGAAGTCCAACGTAGCGCATCGAAGACAAGGTACTGTGTTATTTCTACGCCATGAATGTGTGAACATTAATCATAATCACCATCCTTTGCATGATATCGCTATCACTGTGTTGCAAATGTTGAGCCGACCGCTCTTTTTTATGAAGTTAAGCCAAACTTTTTAGCCGCTTTTTCTTCGCTAGTGCTCGCCAGCTTCTTCTTCCGGTCGACGAAGTGTGCATCAAATCCAGGGATCAAAATAAAAACATTTGTAGGCTCCATGGATCAATCCAGCGATGCCCGAGACTCGATGCCCAACCCTACTTCAGGTAATGCCCTGTCTTTTGTCATCATTTAGAAGTCTATTTAACTGTTGTTGAATAAACAAGTGGGGCGCCCTTCTACCTCCTTCTCAAACTGCAGATGTGTCTTTTAGCAGTTCCCTAATGCTCCACAACACCTACAGCCACAGCCACAGCTGTTAATGCCCTTTTTTTAGAGACCCCAGGGGTTATTTGCTTTGGTGGACCACAGGAGACTAAGTGGTTAATTGAATAGGAGGTGTTATGTGGTGCATTTACAGTAGACAATGTTAAAATCCAAAACGGTCTTTCCTCCTGTCCTCCTTCCTCTTCAGCGTTGCGATGGTCTCACCACCCCACGCAAACGTATTGCATCACTGACTCACTAAGTCATTTATCCAGATTAGGTCACAAGTGCACTCACTTCCTAATTCACTCACTTAGCAAGTGACCCATCCACTTATCCCTCACTTCCACTCAACCTGCACGCCTGGCGTCTTCAGAACACCCGGGCAGAAGATGACAAACGCTTCCTCCGACGCCCACCTCGACAGACCAGGCCGACACATTGAAAGGACAGAGTGTGAAGGAGGAGGAGGAGGGGCAGGCCGGTTCAGCACATTGCCGCCACGCTCCAATGGAGTTGGAGGTCAAACAAAGAGGCGAGATGATTTACTGTACAGCGCGGAGGTGAGGGCAAGGAAGGAAGGAGAGCGTTGTCAGGACGAGGAGAGAAAGAAACACGATCTGGAGACACCGTGTGAAGCTGGTTAGTTCGTCCCAAATGTGTTTGATGGTGTTGATCTTCCACAAACGTAAAAGGTGCCATGATAGTGTATTGGACGTGTGTTGGCCTCTGATAGAGTGTGTGTCTCCAAGAAACGCTATTATGTACTTTTTTCCACTGTTGACATACTGCATACACTGTAACACTTGCAAACGTACATGACATACAACAACGCAACATTGAGGAGTAGGACAGGAGGACACAAATGCTAGCGACACTAGCATAGCTACGTGATGCTACAGTCAGGTGACCATATGTTGATGACCAAAAACCAGGGCATGCCGTCGACTGATGAGATTCTCAAATGATACTCAAAGTTTACTCAAAGATGTCTTATATTTTCAATACATGTTGAGTAGGGTTGTCCGATATTGGCATAAAAATGTAATATCAGGAACATAATGCTGTATGTAGGCCTATGGGCTCCCGTATTTTCTGGCGCGCAAATGATGATGTCATCAAACCGCTTCTCAAGCGTGTAAACAACCAAGCTACAAGCTACATGCTACCTCGCTCCTTCCATCCATCCATTTTCTATGCTGCTTATCTTCACTTGTAGGAATGCTACAATTCCCGAAGTAAGCGACGGTAAAATCCGACACTGTGCGTGCGCTCGATTTCGTATGATATCGGGTGTGTTTTAATTCGTATACACGTTTGTTAGGTAAATCACTTCTTCCTCCACAATTTTGTGTTGGACCACCTCGAGTCATACGAGTGTTTCGAAAGTTAAGTCCAACTTTAAGCCTTTCAAACTCGGAACTTCAGGACAAGATAAAAGGTATGTAGGATAAAAATTCACAAAATGTAATTAAAATCTGAAAAAATAAAATATGTTAATTTTGGCGTGGAATTACGGTGTACATGCAATTTGTAGTGTGCGTGTGGCCAATCTCTGAGATACTGAACCCCCAGTTGCTCCAGATGCTGTGTCATCAGTAGGTATATGTGTAATATATGTATGTAATATATGTAATATATGTGTAGCAGTGTCAAACTGCTTTGAGTGCCTCGAAAGTGGAAAAGCGCGATACAAGTGAAAGACCATTTTCCATGTACCATCATAATTGGTCCAAAATCTCTCACAGATACTGCAACCTTCTCATTGACTGCACCTCCGTTTCCCTCACCTCACGTCCGAAATCTTGGCCTTTTCCTTGACAGCACCCTCTCCTTTGAACACATCTGCCAGATAACCCAAACTGCCTTTTTTCACCTAAAAAACATCGCCCGTCTTCACCCGTCTCTCTCCCTTTCTACCGCTGAAACCCTCATTCATGCTTTCATCACCACCAGACTCGGTTACTGTAACAGCATTTTCTACGGACTTCCAAGCAAAGCTCTCACTAAACTTCAGTCTATTCAGAAGTCTGCCGCCTGTTTACTGACTCACGCTTGCTCTTATGATCACATCAACCCTGTCCTCCAAAACCTCCGCTGGCTTCCTGTCCAATACCGTACACAGTTTAAAATCCTGCTACTGGCTTTCAAATCATTACATAACCTGGCTCCCCCTTACCTCACTGACCTCCTCCTATTTCACTCGCCAAACCATCCCCTTCGGTCCCCCGACGCCAACCTCCTGTCCGCACCCTCAATGGCCAAGCGCCGTACATGCGGTGACAGAGCCTTTAGTTTCGCTGCCCCTTCCCTCTGGGACTCCCTCCCTGCACCCGCCCGCAATTGGCCCTGTCCACCTTTAAGTCTCATGTCAAAGCCCATCTCTTCAAACTTGCTTGTAATGTTTGATCCCATTTTTGCTTAGCTGTTCTCATTTTAACTGTATACTGTATGTCTCGTATTCTTCTGTTTGATGCTGCATTGTATTGCTTGCATTGCTTCCTCTATTGAAAAGAGCCTTTGACTTTTTAGGAAAACGTTGCTAAATAAAATGTATTATTATTATTATTATTATTATTATTATTATTATTAATATTTTCCTTGGTAAGATAAGGAATTAAGATCAGTCCAAGGCAAGAGTGAGTCCTGTTAAAGGTTGTTGATTTAATTATGGATGAGCTGTAATTCAAACTGGAAAAGAAGCTGATTCAAATTGCTCTTTACAGTCGTCCCTATCAATTAAAGCTGTACAGTACAGTGAAAAGGAGAAAGAAAGAACCGACGAGAGGTTGTTATCGGCTAATTGACCCCAGCCTGGGTGACAGGGGTGCATTGTGGGTAAGTGGGGCGAGTGGCCTTGGGTAAACCAGAGCGAGGATGTAGGCTAATGAACACACTGCCAGGTGTGCACATGTACCATTGTGTGCGTGTGCATATATGTCACAGCGCACAGGCAGAACGGGCACATCTGCTGTTCCCACGGTAACAAGCAACATCCACCTCAGTCACGGTTCACGGCTCATTCATAAGGACTCCAGAGATGGAAGGGTGTTTTCATGCGTGTGTGTGTGTGTCGCAAAACAAGGCAAACAGAAAGAGGGGAAAATGACACTATGTCAAGTTGTCGGGCGACTTCTAAAATGCCTACAAGCGCTGACAGGCACTGCGCACATTTTTAAATCACTATCAGCAAAACATTTGGTTTGCAGTCGCAGTGGGGCCAATGCTAGTGCTCTAGGATTGCATGTAATCACAGTTGATGTGATATCCCATGCATAGTGAGAGCGTTGGTCAACCCTTTTATAACCTTTATTTTCTATTAGGGGTGCACAATAATTATCGGGCCGATATGACGGAATAGATCCGATAACATTAACATTAGCTCAGATAACTGATCATTTAAAAAAACGCTCCAGTGAAGCGAGGTTGCCCATATTGTGCGAGTGAGCAATTCGAGCGCTCCATTTTTTTCCTCTCTGTGAGGTTAACGGCCCGTCGTAACGTCCCCTGAGCTCACTTCACAAACGTTCACTTCCAGGGACATTTCACGTGCGAGTTGTGTTAAAAAAAAGTAAATACAACTAAAGGCGTTAATAAATAACAATCAATTATTTTTTTACTCTATGGGGTCAAAGTTGGCGGCGGACAGTGCATTTCCCACCTGCGCCTTCAGTGGGGACTTAAGTGTCCCAACCCACCACCACTATCACTATCACTAGTGGTTCATCATGTTGGCCACACCTTCAGGAGATGTGGAAGATCTGGGTTGGAATCTCCGTTGGACATCTCTTCCTCTCAATGTCCAGAGAGGAATTTGTGGGGTCAAATGACGGTCGTTTAGTAGAGCCTCTGCCCGCCAACGATGGTCGTTTGGATAGTATCACCTTCGTTAGCGTCCCATTCAGATGTAATGATGGTCACGGACTCAGCTGACACGTAGGTGGCTGTGCCTTGTTTATTTGTTAGAGCATAAATAATGGAATGTTTTCAGAAGGGATGAAAGGACAGCATTGCACATGGGACAAGGGTGGTGTTGCAGACCTCCCCCTGTGTTCAGAGATGGCAGTTTTCTGCATGTAAAACTTTTAATTGGACAACTATAAAAAATAAATAAAAAAGTGTTTTGTCTAAACATTTTTGGCTTTCTGGAACAGATTAAGATTAGAGTATGTTTTGGATAGAGTCAGACCTTTTGGAACAGATTGACGACGCTAACCAAGGTTCCGCTGTATTGGATTTGGTGCTACCTGTTCGCCCTCACTCTTTAACACATTATAATGGGACTGTCTGTGAATGTAACCTGTCCAACACCGTACAGTGGCGTGTTACAAAATTTACATACACGTGTCATGGCCAATTCTGAAAATTAGACAATGATTTTATCCAAGAGGAGACTGAGGGCAGCAAGAAAACTGACATAAAGTGGAGACTGTGGAAAATAACTGAACTAACAGGCTAGGGTAATTTCTAGCTGCGATGTTACCAGATGAAACATTTAAAAAGAGTCCTAAACTAAAAACCTGTGTCTGTGTCCTCATTGCCACACTAACAGGAAAAAATGTGACCACAGAAGCCTCATCTGTGGTGAAAGAGAATGTCTTGTTCAGAAGAACGTACACAAATCACCTTCCTGACGGCACGCTTGCACGCTCCTCACCCCGTTTGCAGACGTTAGGCTTCCAGTAAATAGACGCCACACAGCTGCTCTTTGTACTGAGTCGCTCGTGTGTGTGTGTGTGTGTGTGTGTGTGTGTGTTTGTGCGTGCAGAATATTTAAATAGCGAGTTTGCCCTGAGGAAGATCAAGAGTGAAAGTGTTCCGTCATCGGGGAGGAGGGGGGAAATAAAATCATTGGCTGCTTGGCTTTCTGTAGCGTGTTTGCAGCATGGAGACAAAGCGTGTGAACTACTCAAAAAGACCCGCACGCCAAAAGGTGGACATGGCTGGCGAGGTGTCATTCTTCACAAAAACGTGGCGGCGTTCTTGCAAGCGAGTTGTCGCTCGTCCTTGAAACTACCGGGGCGAAAGATGACTTTCCCGGCGGGAATGACCAGGAGATGCAATTAATCAATTAGTCCATCAATACCTCGTCTTGCCGGGGAGTTGCGCCCTGCTTTCGGGTCATTGGAATTGCTCCCATTCCTGGCCCATTGAGGCATCGGGTGAGGAAAGGCGTATCCTTATAAAAAGAAGGTACAGAGGCTGTTCCCAAGGGGATAAATGACAAAATTTTGAACAAAACGATCACAAAATATCCCGTTGGGCATCACCAGTACCGTAAATTCTGAACCGGAACACAAGCCGCAGCCACCAAATTTAAAGAGATGGGATATTTGCACAGAAAGAGACACTCTAAACCTTGCAATCCTACCTACGCTCTGTTTTCCCAGCGTCACTCGTTAGCTCCAAAGAGTTAGATGTGAGATGTTTTTTCTTTGTTCAACAGCTGCGACGGACAAAGCAGTCCAAGCAGAAGCTGTAGTAATTCTACACTTGATCAAACTTACTTAAGATTTGTCAGATCAGAACACGCAATATTAGCGTCCATGTCATTAATTCCTGAATCTGCACTGTAAGCATCATGGGAACTGTAGTTCTTTTAACCATAAACCATTGTTTTAGCCGCAATGAAATTGCACACATCACAAAACCCCTCCTTCCAATCCACCTGTTTTGCAAGATCTCATCAAAGTGTGGGCGTGCTCCATCTTGCTCATCTTCGAAGTCTTCTCCAATACTTGGCATGACAGACTGTTGCAGCAGGTGTTTTGGGACACCCTGTATATCCATCCATTTTCTATACCGCTTCATCTTCATTAGGGTCGCATGCTGGAGCCTATCCCAGCTGACTTCGGGCGACAGTACACCCTGGACTGGTCGCCAGCCAATCACAGCACATATAGACAAACAACCATTCACACTCACATTCATACCTATGGGCAATTTAGAGTCGCCAATTAACCTAACCTGCATGTTTTTGGGAATGTGGGAGGAAGCCGTAGAAAACCCGAGGTACCCGGAGAAAACCCACACGCACACACAGGGAGAACATTCAGAAATGCCCAAGGCATTCCCAAGGGAGAATCGAACCCAGGTCTTCCCGATCTCCAGGCTGTTCCTGTGTTGGCCAACATGCTAACCACTAGACCACCGTGCGGCCACCGTGTATATATGTGACTTAAAGTGACTTAATGTGTGACTATGTTTATAGAATGTATGTTTTGCTCCTGTTTGTAGAACAATAGTAGCACTTGAACAGAATATAGCGTCAAATCTTTTGCGTTCAGTGTTCTGCCTTGTGAGAGGCTGTTAAGTGCAAGTTGTAGAAGGGGATAATAAATGAGAGAAGATGAGAAAGTATGAGATGAAGAGAGGCCTAACGGGAGGGTGGAAGATGGAGAATGTGTTTAATTATTCAGCATTACCCATGTTCTCTATTTATGGGCCTTTTAGAGCAGCCAGTGGAATCTATCTATATATACATACACATCCACACTGCAAGGCTCTGCAGGCTGCTCCCTCAAGTGCAGCTCACAAGGGAGGTTTCAAGGCAAAAAACTAAGAAAAACGTGATGACTTATTGATAGGGGAAACACACAGAAGTGAGCGCTGAAGAAGCAAAATGGGTTGAAATGATAGCGAGGCACAATAAAGCCACTGATGAGAGAGAAAAGCTCAAATGATCTATTCACTTTTTACACAACATGGGACCGGCTGAGATGAAATCCCAGATGTGTATCTTTTAACTAGACTCTTGGAACGGGTTGATAACCCCGCTATCTCTCGCTGGCAGGCAAGCACAATGGCAGCTATACGGCGCATTATTAGCCCTCCGTCAAACATCCCGTAAAACAGCGCCGGCCCCTTTTTTTTTTACGGCTGCACGCACGCATGGTTACGTACATATCTATAGCTTCTTTATGCACGCTTGGCTGACTTGAACTGTAACAGCACGTAGTGGGAGCTCATTTGAAAGTCATGTATGAGCAGTAAGTACGGAAGAGGATTCAGGAAAAGCTTTTTTCCCCACCCATTAGTGGGCCCTACTTGCATTGTGGCTCATAAACAGCTTAAAGTCAACTATTTTACATGAACGCGCACTAATTTATGGGGGAAAGAAATATGCCTCTAAAGCAGTGGTTCTTAACTGGTTCCACCCCTCAGTGACATGCGGTGACTCCAACTGCGAACATTTTTATACTCAAACTTCTCAAATATATCTTATATTTAAAAAGGGACTTATGGCGCGTTCCTCTCCAGCAGATTTCTGCAGCTGTGTGTATGACGGCTGCCATGTTAGGACCCCGCTTGATGTCATTCCTCTCATGTGCATTCACAGACTTTGGGTCGTTACAATTTTTTTTTTTTTTTTCCCCCAGGCCAACACCCGCAACCCACTTTTGGGTCACGACCCACCAGTTGACAATCCTTGCAAGACCTGGACCTGGAAGATTTCTACAGTTCAACTAGTAGGGATGTCGCGATACTTTTCATCTCCGATATGATTCCCATTGTGCAGCCTTGAATATTGCCCGATACAGTTATTGATCCGCTATCAGCATGAATCATACATACTTTTATTACTTGTTTAGGAGTGTGGAATATTAGAAAAGGTTTGATCAAGTGATATTACCCAAACGGAGAATAGTCAGCAACAGTAGGAATGAGAAAAACTGACCAGTGTATTTCTTTATGCATGCGGGGTACAGTTTTATTGACAATGTAGAGGAGGCTAGCCATAATGTAGCGAGGCTCCAGGTGCCCAACGGAGCTTTTAAACCAGTCATTACTCACCACCAACAAGGGCTAGCCTTTTTCTGTTATAGCCGATGACGTTTTGCAAATGTTTCAAACGGCGGTGGATGTTTCAGGAAACCGCGGCGTTGCAAAAATCTTCATGACATTTTTCAAATGCGCAATGAGGTTGTTTATGTTAGACGTCCCCGGTTCTGTGCCACCACGGGAAACTTGCGCATGACAAGTTTTGCAATCAGCTGCAATGTCTTTTTCGGACTTGAACAAAAAACACAGCCACACGGCTGACATCAGTCCTGCTCCTTGCTAAACACAATAGCACACACTGTTGTGATCGCGTGGACGCTGCAGGCTGAATAAAAAGTGATGCTGCTGAACAGAAGTGCTGGCGCGGAGAGCTTGTATCGGAGATTTTAGAGGCCGTTATAATTCGATACTGTTATTATGGTGAAATCAGGGGCACCCTTATCAATTGGGACTAAAAATGAAATTACAAATAAAATAAAGGTCAATATTATAAGTGTAAATGGTGTAAAAGGTAAATGTATTTCTTCTTATTGCTAGGTTTTATTTTGACATTGTTGGCTTGTTGATTTATTTTTCATTTGTTGATTATATTCTCTTTTGTGGTTGAAAAAAGAAATATTAAAAAGGATAAGATGCAATTCTTATGAAGTAATTAAAAAACATGACACGAGACTTAAGCACAACTCATAAGAACTCAGCTCAGTGAGCATGAAACGGATTAAGTGTGCATGTTTTGCTTTTTCTCAAGAGCAAGGGATTTTAAAAACACAGCATCATTTTAGAATGGCCACAGTTTGACCCTGGAACAGATGATTTCTACTTCCATTATTTCCTATGAGCATTTTTTTTAAATTTTTTGTGTGTCAAAATAGAAACAAATCGGATGCCATCCAGGATGCTGGAACAGACCTCAGGGGTTCCACAGTGTGTAAGCAAGCAGGAAAAAATATATACACAAACATCATATACGTAAACTGCTGGGATTGTCGAAAACATAAAAAACAACTTTTATTTTCCAGCCAATCAAAGCCTCGGCACGACAACTTAGACATTCTATTGATTGCCACTGAGATAATTAAGTCAATTACCCCCACCCGCCCCACCCCCCCCACACACGAGAGTTAAAGCTGGTTGCGAGCACCTCGGCAGCAGCGGTTCCACTCGGCTAATACCCACCAGACTGAAGGTCAATTTATCTTCTCACACTCTCAGATTGAGCTGCTCACAGGAGGATGATGATGATGATGATGATCCATCTCCCCGGGCTTATATGGGCCGAGACAAAGGGATCGGAATCTTGTCAGTATAAGAAAAAAGACGACAGTTTTGCTGCAGTGCTTTTTTTGTCAAGTAGTTCCGGCTGTTCTCAGAAGAATTTAGTAGGCTTTTGTACAAAAAGGCAGTATAAACAGTAGAAACGTGACATATTTTCACAAATACATATTTTTGTTATCGTCATCATCACGTTAAAATGATGCTAAAACACAAGTATCACTGGAAACAAAGCACAAAGCAGCTGATCCGGGGTCACCGTGGCAACAGCAGGGATGCCATTCCCCTTATTAGTGGCCAGGCACAGATGGTCATGTTGCTAGAAAACTGACCAGTTCAAATGTAATCCAGTGCTTAGCTTTTTGTACAACTTGACCATTCTTTTTGCTAACTTGAAGCCAAATGCTCTGAAGTTGTGCAGTTTAGAACCCAAATGGAAAAATACGCTTCTAAAGATTTGCGGCTTTTTGGTAAAAAAAACAAACTATTTGAAGCCCTTTATCTTCAAATACGTCACCTCTGAACAACTCATACAACATAATCTGAAGCAGTACAAAATCAATACTTATCTAATGTGACAAAAGGATCAAATATATTACATTCGCCACTCACTCAAACAAACCCTTTAACAAGCTGACTTGTATGTATACACAGTTATCCCTCGATTATTTGGTTCCAGATGCGAATAAAAATTTCCGCGGCGTAGGATTCCTCATTTATAAATGAAATATTTTTGTAGCTACAGCATAGAAAACCAGTTTGTGACCTTCTAAATGCAGTTTTAACATCATTAGAGCCCTCTAGACATGAAATAACACCCCTATAGTCACTCTTACACTCCTATTCCCCAATATAGTAGACATAATAACAGAAATAACATTTGTAAATGTTGTAAATGTGTTCCGCTGCTAGGGGAGCTGAGTGTGGGGCGTACAGAAAGTGACGCCGGGTTTTCAGAGTTTGAGTTTTAGCTTGGCGTGGGTTACGGCCGCAACAGTAGCTCGTGTTAAGGATTATTGCGCCTGTTGTGAGATCATTCAAACCCGCAATAAAGTCTGGTGCTTGTGTGTCTCACTGAACATTACAGTAACATTATTGACACCTCGTGACCAGTGTACAATACTACATACCATTACAACATCTTTGAAGGAATCTTCCGAATGCCTTATATTTGTAATATTACGACTTGAAAATAATGACATATTTATTCTTTAATCGGGTCGTCCCTCGTTTATAGCGGTTAATTGTTTCCAGACCCGGCCGTGATAAATGAATTTGCGTGATATAGGATTCAACGTTAATAAATGGAATATTTTAGTAGTTCAAGCAAAAACCTGTTTATGACTATTTTTCATTTAGACCACATCGGGCAACTCTTATGCATCAGGGACTTGAGACGGCCGCTAGTTAGCAAGCTAACCAGTTAGCCTCAAATGTATTTCTTCTAAACTTAAGAAGCCAAAAACTTAACCACTTCCACAGAGAATGGGAGGAGAATTTTTTTTCTCCCCCACTCATGTCAGACATGCTATGACACTACATATGACCAAAATACTACATATCACTTGTATTTCAATGTGGTGACTACTAATAGACCATACTCTACCACGGAACAGCGATCACTTATTCATTAACTTCTGAAAAAACGCAAAATAGTGAGGGAGCAATAATCGAACAGACTTTATTTCATTTTTCTGCTAACATGATGTTACTTTTCCTCAGTCACGAGAAAATTACGAGACATTTTCGTGTTGATTTAAACTTTTTTCTCTTAATATTTTAATACTTTATTCTTGTAAAATTACTGCTTTTTTCATATTTGCTGTTGGTTTGTTTGGCTTTTTTGTTAAATTATATTTTTAGAATGAGCCACGGGCTAGAAAAAAAACATTTTATATTTTTTTAATAAAAGTGTAATGACCACATGGGTCCATTGCATAGTTGAGAGACGTCCTTAAGCGCGTCCTACTATGACTCAGCTGGAAGAAAACTTTCTGTCATGATATGAAAGATGAATATATGGGAACATTTACAGGCTATATTCATATACAGCATATATCATATCAGCATCTGTTGTAATGTTCATTGTGGCGAGAAGAAACGCCCTGCTAGGGCGTGTATGAGACAGGCAGGCGCTGCGCACGGGGCGGAAAGAGTGACGTCGCACGCCAACCTGGGTTCCCGCGAGACGGCGTTTAGACCACAGAGTCAAACTTTTCCCGAACTAATTAATGAACTAACGTTTAGACTTTTTCTTTTCTGACTGGATTACTTTTTGCCTGTGGAGCACCGGACACAAAGATCGACGGCAGGTGGACAAGGCTGGCAAACAGCTTTTACCCACAGGCCATCAGGCTTCTCAACAAAGCACTCACACACGCCGCACGCAACACACGCACACACTCGTAGCACTTTATTTATTTATTTGTTTATTTGTATTCATGTCTCTTCTGTTGTCGCTTAATTTAATGGTATTCATGTTTCCTCTGTTCTTATTCAATTTCTTGTGTTTTCTTTCTTTTCTTGGGAGAATGAACAGAATAAGAATTTCATTGCATGGTATAACTACCTGTTTTACTGTTTTACTGTGCATATGACAATAAAACTCTTGAATCTCTTGAATTAATCGAGTGGATGCGCGTTCGTGAGCGAAACGGCGGATTTCACTGCTTGAGCGAGACATCGCCTTGCCTTATTTTTGTGACTCTGGGGACACTTTGGGAGGGGATAAATTGTGAGTTTTTGGGGATGATTGCTTTTGTTGGCGGGTGGGAAGTTTGCGGCAGTGCGGAGTGTTTAATATGTTTAGTTTGGGGGGAGGGAGTGTCATATGCGGGATTAATTGGGTGTGATCAAACAACCGTATTGGAAGCAATTGAGCATTTTTGTTGTTGCATTTTTTTTCTCCCAGCTGATATTTTGTCCTCCCGCGACCTCAGTAAGTTGCGTTGTAGCTGCGACACTTCTAAAAAGGAAGTGCGATTGTTACAAAAGGCCATATTCAACTACAAAGCAACGCAACTTTTCAATTAATACATTTTTTAAAAGCCATGATAGAATGAAGCTGCGAAACTGGAAGCGCGCTGTGGCGAGGGATTACCGTACGAACTCATTTGTTCATATAAAACGGCACACAGAATGATGAACAACTCCATGCCTGTCTCCTTTCTTTGTGTCAGAGCAGGATCAATTAAGCGCTGCCTGTATGTATGATGATGCATTCGAGCACACTGGTAACTTACATTGTTAGGCAATCAGAGTAGGGGGAAAAATGCTGACATAATTTGCAACATCAAACCCCGAGGTTGTATTTAAGATGAATATTTACACAAGATTCAAGATTCAAGATTCAAGAGAGTTTTATTGTCATGTGCATGGTAAAACAGCAGTTATACCATGCAATGAAAATCTTATTCTGTTCATTCTCCCAAGAAAAGAAAGAAAACAAATGAAAGAATAAGAACATAAGAAACATAAACACATAAACATATATACCAATAAATTAAGCAAACAAGAACAACAATTTTAATTATGAATATTTACTTCAGTATTGTTTTTCCTCACAGTGGGCGGCAACCAATCACAGAGCAGAGTAGACGTGCAGGCTGCGGAGCCAACAGGCCGGCACTGTTGCCATAGGCACTCAGGGTAATGTATAGGGAGCTGAATGTCAGCCAGTAAATGAGCTGTGACTTTCACTGAGACAGCCTGCTCAGCAATAAATGAACACTCACATCTCTTTCCGCTTTTCCTTTTTGTCTCAAATACAAGTGAGGCTGTCTGATTTCTAAAAGGTCACCTCTGCGTGACCTCTTGTCTGATCACACCAGTTTAAAGAGCTCTTCTACGTTGGTGACCAACCTTGACGGATGCTACCAAGACGGGACGCTCGCACCTACAAGACCCTTAGTGTGTCCGCCCTCCTGTTTTAAGACATCCTACGACGAGCCAGCTTATTTATTCCTGCCAAAGACGACTGCACAAAGCGGCAGTATGAGGTCGGCGGTGGCGTCAGGAAAAGGAAGCGAGGTCCATGACAGAGGGAAGTGAAGGCAGCAAAATTGGGCAGAGAGATACCAACCGCAGTGATGTTGTAACATCGCAAAGAGCCGAGCACAAGCAACACTTCCCCTTTAATGACTTCACCGAGACACACACCAGGGATGAAGCACCAGCAACTAAAAGCAATCCCAATTGATGCATCTTCGCTGTTTATCTTCATAGGCTCCATGGCTCTGGTGCTCGTGTACTGCTTTCAGCTTTTATCTTATCTTTCTCCTTGAACGTGTATCAGAGTGTTATCTTACCTTGTACACTTGGCCGTAGGTGCCATTTCCCACCAGCTCCACCAGTTCAAAGATGCCAGCGGGATCCTGAGGAAACACATAAGAATGACAATAAAAAGGAGGTCATGAACACACTCAGTTAACACAGACATGGTTATGTTATGGACTAAGGTATGAGACCCGGCTTGTGCCGCTGCATGAAGAGAAACTGAAGTCCCCCTTTTCTACTCTCAAGGAAACTGCCAAAACCTAGGATACATTGCCAATAAAGATCAACAACGGAGGAGAACAAAGAAACACATTTTATCCAAGAGGAGACTCAGGGCAGCGAGAAAACGGAGCGCTGCCTCAGAGTGGAGAGTGTGGCGTATAATACTGCTGCGTCTAGAGTTAAGGGGTAGCACCAGAGGACTGTGAAGTTAAAATGTTTCTATTTTATCCAAGAGGAGCCTGAGGGCATAAAAAAAAATGGAGCCGTGCAAAAATTGTCAGAATACGGAGTATAATAACATAGCATCCAGAGTGAAGGCATAGCACCAGAGTACTCTAACATTAACATGTGTGTATTTTATCCAAGAGGAGACTGAGGGCAACAAGTAAATGGAGTGCTGCAGAAAATTTGAGAACGTGGAGCGTAATACCTTAGTGTCCGGAGCTAAGGCACAGCACCAGAATATCAATCAAACTTTATTTATATAGCGCCTGACATCAGCTGTAGCTGAACCAAAGTGCTGGAGCAACAGCGCAAGATAAAACAGCAAAATAACACGAGAAGAATATAATAAAACAATAAATCAAATGTATTAAAAGAATACAAATAAATAGAGTCACGATGCTCTTATGTGCCAGATGGAGTTGGGAACAAATGAGTCTTAAGTTTTGCCTTAAACAAACGTAAGTCTGTGATGGTCCGCAATTCAAAAGGTAAGACGTTCCACAGCCTGGGACCAGCTCCAGAAAAGGACCGATCACCCCGCTGTTTCTAACTGGACCGAGGGACCTCAAGGCAGCTGTGGGTTAGCGGACCACAGCTCTGATGGGGCAATGGATGTTTAAAAGTTCACACAAATAAATGAATTGCCTTAAAAACAAACATTAAAAGTTCAAAATCAACTCTGAAACGGACTGGAAGCCAGTGCAGAGTGCGTGGAACTGGAGTGATGTGGCTCTGTCCACAAGTAAATGTAAATGGTTGAGTAAAGACTGGTTGATACCAGCATTAGCGCATTGCAGGAATCAATGCGAGAACTAATGAAGGCATGCTTAGCCATTTCAAGATCTCCCCGACTCACAAAGGGCTTCACTTTAGCCAGAAGGCGAAGCTGGAAAATACTAACAAGGACAGAACCAATCTGTTTGCCAAAGTTCAGGGAGCTGTCAAACTTAAAGGGATAGTTTGGATGTTATCACATGTTTGACATGAAGTTGTATGACATCCCCATCAGCAGTGTAGTGCATCAACAGTGACTTACCTCACAATCATTTGGCATTATTTTCTCTCCCGTCGTATTACTGCACGCCGTCGCTTGTCCATCGTTGTGTAGCGACAGGCGACAGCGTGCAGTGACACGGGAGAGAAAGTAACGCCGAGCGTTTGTGAGGTCTGATTTTTTTCAAGGAGACATTTTTGTGATGCAAATGTATTACCCTTTCGAAGCCAAACTCTTTACTTAGGTGGCCCCACTGGGCGTAAGTCATTGTTGATTCACTACACTGCTGATAGACAACTTCAAAAAATGTGAACTATCCCTTAAACACTCAGATTATTAACCACAGAGTTACAGTAGGGGGCAAGAAAGTCCAGATCTGGGACAGCACCAGTGAGCAAATTTGATCCAAATACAATGCATTCAGTGTTGGACTCATTTAAATGTAATATATATATATATATATATATATATATATATATATACACAGTATATATATACACATGTATATATGTGTGTGTGTGTGTGTGTGTCTGTGTGTGAGACATTTCTTGATGTCTCCAATGCACTTAAAAATGAAATCCAGTGAGATAGGATTGTTTGGAAAAAATGATCCAAGAGGAGACTGAGGGCATCAAGTAAAGGGAGTGCTGCAGCAAATTTGAGGATGTGGAGTATAATACCGTAGCGCTCACAGCTAAGGCACAGCACCAACGTTAACGTGTGTGTATTTTATCCAAGAGAATACTGAGGGCATCAATAAAACGGAGCGCTGTAGCAAAGTGGAGACTATGGAGTACAATAATGGCTAATGTGTGTTATCATGCCTAGCCACTGGTATTAGAAATACAGACTGGTGTGCCAAGTGAAGTAGGTACTGCAGTGGAAAAAGGGCACACGATTTAGGACACACCAACATTTATTGATTAAATAATTGATTATTTTGCAATAAAAACAATGTGTGTATACAGTCCAAGAGTACTCATTATCAGAGTCATAGCTTGTCAAGCTCTAGTCTTTCCTCAGGTTCAACAAACTTTTCCAAACACTTTCATTCAATTTATAGACAACCTACGTCCCGCCATGGCTGGGATGTAAAAATTAAAAAGCTTCTTTGAGTCCTCATCAAGTTCCATTAGCACATTAAGACATTTTGCATTCATGCTTTATGACCAAAAAGCTTGCCGAGTGCCTTCAGCTCCTGAAGAGTTGGAAGTTAATTAGCCGAATGCTTGCACGCTAACACGCTACGCTGGGATGATTTACATGCTCAATGTTGTATCTGCTGCACATGGGCATAGTTACGTGGTTGCTTGGAGCATGTTCGCCTTTAACTCAAAGTGTCACCTAGCTGCTGCACACACACACACACGCACACGCACACACGAGCGGCTGCATGCATACATGCAAGACAAAGGTTATATTAAAATAGTGCTAATGGAGGTTCTGTGTGAGGCTGTACAAACGATATAGTGCGACAGGCTTTAAACACAGTCAGAACTTAACATACACAATGAGGGTCTCCAACAGTGCAACAAACCCATTGACCCAACACCCCCCACTCCTTCCACAACTCCCACTTCCAAGCTGGTGCACGTTGCTACGGCATTCCAACAATAGCTGGTATTCGCCGAAGTCCATCTACGGCTCTCCTCAATCCTCATTCATCCGGGGTTGCCCGGTTCAAGTGTTTTATTTAAACAACTTCTAAAATCAATAGAGTGCTTGTTTGTTATAACAGCAATAAATCAACGTTGAGTGATAATGTTGGCGTGCTAGTACGGTGCTCCACATGAATCTGAACCGTAATGTTAGCGCCAATGCTTCTTCATGAGGTGAGCGTAAGTGTCCAGGCTGAGTAGCAAATATTACATACAGCAGGGGGGTTTAAAGGTCATATACAGCAGGGGTTTTCGAAGTCTGGCACAGTGAGAATCCCCTCATCAGATGTAATACATTTGGGGCCTCTCCTACTGCCTGAAAAACTGATTTTCTGGACTTTTCCTGGCTATTCCTTTTGCTTTAAAGGGATAGTTCAGATTTTTTTGTTTTATATGAAGTTGTCTGACATCCCCATCAGCAGTGTACGACATCAACAGCAACTTACCCCCCACTTGGTCTTCTAAGTCCAGTTCTGGTTGAATTTCGGTGATGAAGAACATAGTTCCAGGTAGTCGATGGGGAGTTTGGCTTCTCAAAACAATATGTGTTCAAAAGAGTAATACATTTGCATCAAAAAAATGCCTCCTCGAAAAATATCAGACCTCACAAAATCGCTCTGCGTTATATTTGCCTTCTGCCGTGTCCCTGCGCACGGACGCCTCTCCATTCTTGTGTAGGTGACGAAGACACTCACACCTTAGCGCACCGTCGCGGAACAAGATGCGAGCGTCTTCGTCACATCCACAAAAATGGACAGGAGACAGTGCGCAGGGAGACAAATATAACTCAGAGCAATTTGTGAGGTCTGATTTTTTTCCAGGAGACATTTTTGTGATGCAAATGAACGCATGTTGTTTTGAGAAGCCAAACTCCTTACTTGTGAAACCCCAGCGACTACCTGGAACTACGTTCTTCATCACCAGAACTGGACTTCGGAGAACCAAGTGGGGGGAAAGTCGCTGTTGATGGACTACACTGCTGATGGGGATGTCATACAACTTCATGTAAAGAAATCCAAAGTGTCCCTTTAACTAACACAGAACCGAAGTTTGCAGGTTAGGGGGAGAAAAAATGTGTATTTCTTGGTTTTTCCTCAGGCTTAGCTTACAGACCACCCGAAGTAGGTGGTCCAGGGTCACCACGGCAACAAAGGCAATGTTACGTTCTCCTTAGAAGCAAGCGAGCCATCAAAATGAGTTTAGAAGTTGTTATTATAACAAAAAAATAAGATTGCTGCAATGTACACTTGCCAGACACTTCATTAGGTACACCCACAGGACTACAGATTCCAAAAAAAAGGCATGATGTGATTTTCTTTCCTTATTCTTTTATTGATTTCTGTCACACATTCTATTAAATATAACCAGATCAAATGTACATATCTTTTTCACATCATATATGAAATATTTCCAATCTATATTACTATTCATTCATTTAATCTATGAGATTATTTTTTTCATTTTGAAACTGCATCACAAGCAATTCATGCAGGATGCTTTGATATAGTCAACAATTGTGTAATATCAAAAAATAATAACTGGCATTAAAAATATTCAAATAAAAACATACACAGTATACACACAGACAGACAGAGATATACACTGCTCAAAAAAATTAGAGGAACACTTGGAAAACACATCAGATCTAAACTGGGGGGAAAATGATCTTGAATATGTTTCCTGATAATAATTGGGTGATGTATTAGTAACAAAATGATGCCACATCATTTGATAGAAATGAAAATGATCACCCTATAGAGGGGGGAAATCAAAGACACCCCAAAAATGAAAGTGAAAAAATGATGCAGCAGACTGGTCCATTTTGCTAAAATGTCATTGTAGCAACTCAAAATGATTCTCAGTAGTTTGTGTGGCCCGCACGTGCTTGTACGCATGCCTGACAACGTTGGGGCATGCTCCTAATGAGACTACGGATGGTGTCCTGGGGGATCTCCTCCCAGATCTGGACCAGGGCATCACTGCGGTACCTGGACGCATGGAGGAGATTCCAGGAGACAGGTAGTTACTCCAGGAGAGCTGGACAGGGCCGTAGAAGGTCCTTCAAGATATTCAAGATCACTTGTCCCCCAGTTTAGATCTGATGTTTTCGAAGTGTTCCTTTAATTTTTTTGAGCAGCGTACAGTATATATATATATACACCCATATTGTATGCTAACCGGAAAACGTACGCAAACCAAGGCAAAATTTGGGTGTGCACTTTCGACACGGAAAAAACGCTAACCGGGGCAGACGCTAACAGAGGTTCCGCTGTAGCTTTCAATAAAAACTGGGCATAAAAATCGTGACAAAGCCCTCTGGTTGTTACAGTTTTTGCATTGGCTCTCATCACATTGCGGATATTTTAAAGATGAACTGTCCTTCCCATTTTGCCTCCTTCCTTCCTTCCATTGCCCAGTTTGTCTCTCTGCTCTTCACTTTGTCTCTGTAGGTTTCCGTGGGACTCAGCAGAGCTGTCAAGCTGTCAGCCGTTTCCAAAAGACAGCGACCTTCTTCTCCTCCTCCTCATCCTCCTCCCTTTTCTTGTTTGCATCTTCCTCTGCTGTGTGCGGCCTGACACCGAAAACACAAAACAACTCAGGCGAGCTCGTCCTCTTTGTCTCAAGTACATCCTCCTTCTGTCTCGCACTTCTCACCGCCGCACACCCACACGAGGGCTCGTGTTCTAACGTTCTAGCAAGCGTACGTCAAAGCAAACGGGACGACGAGAGCCCGCGAGGTTGTTTTTGCAGACGGTGGTTTTCCTCCCCTCACTTCCCCTTTTTGGAGCTCTGCACACTTGACTTTCTGACAGGAACCCCCGAGACAAGAGGTTGCCATTTCATTCTGTGTCCGTTTTTACACAACGGTAACAGTGCTGGGGGACAATTGGACGTGCACGCCGAGCTAACCCCCCCACCCCCATTACCACCCCAATCCACGATTTCCTCCGAAGACGGTGAAACGGAGCGTTTTTTTGCTGCTCCAGTTCATACGTGTCCTCGGGCCGGCTGATAAAAATACAGCACGGCATCATTCATCTTTTATAGGCCACTTGCAGAACGGGGCTCTCGGTGCGTCTGCGGCCATGCACTTTGAAATCCTCCCCTAGCATCACATGACCGGGGTTAGGGTTAGGGTTAGGGTTAGGGTTACGAGAGGCTAAGCTGCCGAATAATAGTAGTAGCCATTGATTATAAGTTGCAAAACAACCTACTCATGCTGAATGCCGAGCCTACGGCAATACCCCACAGGTCATAGACCTCAAAAAACAACCAAACTTTATCAGAAACTCCTTAAGTAAGCCGCCAGCGCTAGCCAGTAGCATGTCACTGTCTGTGAGACGGGGTATTTCAGTGTGCTGACAGCCGGAGATGATGAGACCGATGCTGGCTACTGCCACCAACCCCTAGCTAGGTCGTTGATGCTTGCTGCTACATGGTGTACTTGTTTGTGTGTGGCAGGGGTGTCCAAAGTGCAGCCCGAGGGCCATTTGCGGCCCGCGGCACATTCTAAAAATATAATTTAACAAAAAAAAGAAGAAAAAAAACAGGAAATATTTATAAATCAGTAGTAATTTTACAGGAATACAGTCAATATATTAAGAGAAAAAAGTTGTAATCTAACAAGAAACATTTGCAATTTTGAGAATCACAGTAATAATCCTGTCATTTTAGTAGCATAAAGTTGAAATATTAAAAAAGTCAGAACATTATGAGAAACAAACAAAAGAGCAAATAAACTTGTCATTTTTGGAAAATTAGGTTGCGGAAAAAGTTATAATGTTACCAGAATAAAGTGAAAATATTATGGGTATAAAGAAGAACAAGGTTGAAACAGCTGGAAAATTTAACAAAACAACAGCAGAAATGGGAAAATCTGGAGTCATTTTACAAGAATAGAGAGAGAGAGAAAAGTTGAATCTAATGACAAAAAGGCATCGTTTTACAGGAATAGCATCGTAATATTACGAGGAAAAATAAAGTCATTTTAGTAACTTTAAAGGAGAAATATTAAAGAAAATATTCTGAGAAACAAACAAAAAACAAATAAAAAGGTGTATTTTTGGAAAATTTGGTGCAAAAAGTAATAATGTTAGGAGAATAAAGTCAAAATATTAGCAGAATAAAGAATATTTACAAAAAGAAAGTTGAAACAGTTGGAAAATGTAAAAAATAAAGTCAAAACATGATGGAAATAAAGTCATAATATCACCAAAAGAAAATTCACAAAGATTATTTAAGAAGGGAAAAAAAAACAACGGCAAAAATGTGAGAAAAAAAAAAGCAAAGAAGGCGGCACTGCTATTAAATCCCAAAATGCAAATTTCATTAAAATTTCTCACACAGCTCTACAAAACCACCAATGTAAGAGTGTTTCAGAGTTTTGCCGAATCACTACAAATTTGGTACACACTTTTTAGGGACTGACTAGCATGTGTCTGTAAAATTTGAGCAAGATTGGCTGAAAAACCCTTGACCCTTGACCCCGTCGAACTGATTCATGGTTGATACTGTACTGGAAAAGTTCCCAACTTCCCTAAAATGTCACAATCTTGAACCTTGTGATAGAGACGTGGCAGGCCACAAGACATGACTACGTCCCTGAACTCCCTCTTTGCGGCTCTAAACAGGGATATTTGTCCAGGGGAGGCATTACGCACAGCCCATTATGAATAATGGCTTTTAGAGTGCAGGCCTGTAGTTCTTGTGAAAGCCACTTTACTTGTGAGTGACTGCGTTTCATTCCTCAACGTAACCTTAATTTCCCCCCCCCGCCGGCTCTTGCCCAACCTGAGGCTTTTCTCCCCTGTTGAATTTCACATAGGTTTGGTCCCAACAGGTAATAAAAAGAGCACTGTGGGAATGTATACACGTTTATGTATACACGTCCTTCACCTATGTTTTCCCAGGCAACCTTTCGACATCTCACCACTCCCACAAATTCTACCAATGAGCAAATATGGCTCAAGTTTTTCTGAAAAGTTGCAGTACTTTTTCTTCGAAGAACCCCAGCAATAACCATTCGTCTTTGATTTGCTATCATTCATAATCAATAGGCTTCTGGCTCTGGCTCCGAGACCTGCGATTGTAATGAAATGGAAAGAAATCAGATAAAATGAAAAACAGATTGATACATTATCCATATTGTACTGAACCACCAGGACAGTTAACTTGTCTGTCCCTTCACATACACACCTTGCAAACATGTTGATGGTTTACATTTACAACGACATAATTGCAAGCACGTGTCAGTCCATTCACATACACGTACTGCAAACACGTGTCGGTCCATTCACATACACGTATTGCAAACGTGTGTCGGTCCATTCACATACATGTATTGCAAACACGTGTCAGTCTATTCACATACACGTATTGCAAACGTGTGTCGGTCCATTCACATACACGTATTGCAAACACGTGTCGGTCCATTCACATACACGTATTGCAAACGTGTGTCGGTCCATTCACATACACATGTTGCAAACACGTGTCGGTCCATTCACATACACATATTGCAAACACGTGTCGGTCCATTCACATACACGTATTGCAAACACGTGTCGGTCCATTCATATACACATATTGCAAACATATGTCGGCCCATTCACATACACAAATTCCAAACACGGGTCAGTCCATTCACATACACATATTGCAAACACGAGTCAGTCCAGTCACATACACATATTGCAAACACGTGTCGGTCCATTCACATACACGTATTGCAAACACGTGTCGGTCCATTCACATACACGTATTGCAAACGTGTGTCGGTCCATTCACATACACATGTTGCAAACACGTGTCGGTCCATTCACATACACGTGTTGCAAACACGTGTCGGTCCATTCACATACACGTGTTGCAAACACATGTCGCAACACGTGTCGGTCCATTCATATACACATATTGCAAACACGTGTCTGTCCAGTCACATACACATATTACAAACACGTGTCGGTCCATTCACATACACGTATTGCAAACACGTGTCGGTCCATTCATATACACATATTGCAAACATATGTCGGCCCATTCACATACACAAATTCCAAACACGGGTCGGTCCATTCACATACACATATTGCAAACACATGTCAGTCCATTCACATACAGGTATTGCAAACACATGTCGGTCCATTCACATTCACATATTGCAAACACGGGTCTGTCCAGTCACATACACATATTGCAAACACGTGTCGGTCCATTCACATACACGTATTGCAAACACGTGTCGGTCCATTCATATACACATATTGCAAACATATGTCGGCCCATTCACACACACAAATTCCAAACACGGGTCGGTCCATTCACATACAGGTATTGCAAACACTTGTCGGTCCATTCACATACACATATTGCAAACACGTCGGTCCATTCACATGCACGCATTGCAAACGCAAGGCAGTCCTTTCGCATACATATATTGCAAACACGTGTCAGTCAATTCACAAACACATATAGCAAACATGCGACATGCGTCGAACGTGTTGGTCCATTCACACGTATTGTAACCAAGTGATGGTTAATTCAAATACACATATTGCAAACATGTGATGGTCCATTCCCATACACGTATTGTTAACGTGTGATGGGTATTTCACAACCAGATATAGCTGACACACGATGGTCCATTCACATACACGTATTTCAAACACGTGCTGGTCCATTCATATACGCATATTGCCAACATGTTGGTCTATTCCGGGGTCGGCAACCTTTAGCATCCAAAAAGCCATTTTTCCTCCTCTTGCAGTAAAAAAAATACAGTGTGGAGCCGCAAAACATTACACTGCTTCTAAACTTGTAAAAGTTGTAGTCTTTTTCAAATGTTACCTGCTACAACTACAAAATTCGACAGGTAAAAGTGCATGTGCAGGCCTACTCTGAAGTCACTGAAACGCTGAACTCTGTAAGCCTTTTTGGATGGTTCCCGTATTTGTTTAATATTAAAACAAAATGTAGCCAACTTTAACATAAAAAGCTCATCAGACTTCACATTTCTGCATGAGCGTTGTTTGCTCGATCGAGTTTATGCCTGCCCTGAATGGTCACCAATAACCATTCTATTGGTCCTATCCTTGACTGTCTTTGCAGAGAGAGGCATTACTTCATTTTCTGAATCATTTCTTGTTTATGTTTTAATTGGGAGAATAGATGCTGTGATATTTTTATGAACGATTCTTTCACGTATTCTCCATCTGTGAACAGCCTTCCCGCTCCTTCCGATCTCACGTGCAGCCCTGTGTTGCCACCTTGGCCATTTTCCTGCTAACTCTGAAGACTTTCCAAACCCTCTTGGTGACTTACTTTCCCAAAAGCGACTAGCGACAAATGTAGGGACTGATATTTGGAGACGTAAAAGTGAAAGGGGTCCGCCCGCCTCACAGCAGTCACAAACAGTCAATGCACAGTCAGTTCCTGCTATCTGCCCGCGTCACCACCTCGGCGATTAGTGTGTCCAACCAGCAGTCACAACGCAGTCCAGATGCATTCACGGATCAGCGGGGAGTTGCTGCAAAATGCACATTTCTCCTACTTCGGTGTTAAAAAAATAAATAAATAAATCACCGAGCTGGGGCGAAGAGAGCCGCAACAAGGAGACTGAAGAGCCGCAGGTTGCCGACCCCCGGTCTGTTCACATACGCATATTGCGAACGCGTGTTGGTCCATTCACCAGCACGTATTGCAAACACATGTTTGTCCATTCGTACACATGGATTTCAAATGTGTGTCAGTCCATTCATAAACACAAGCAGCAAAGGTGTGACGGTTCATTCACATACGCGTACTGTGAACATGCCGGTCCAGTCACATGCACATATTGCAAAGGTGTTGGTCCATTCACAGATTATATACACACAATGTAATGTAAATGTGTCTATCCATTCACATACAGACATAATGTGATGTCTGTCCTTTTTCACAGACATTGCAAACATATGTATTTCCATTCACGTATTGTTAACATTGCTGCATCACAATAATTTAGACTTCCGGGTTTTACAGTCACTGTTCCCTGCTGTGTTGGGGAAAAAAAGGCAAAAGTAAAAAAACAAAACACACTTAAGGAGTTACTCCTTTAGTTGCTCATTGAGCTGAAGTCTCTTGAGGCAAAAAAAAGGTAATAAGCTCAGATGCTGATAGATGATCCCTTTAAATACTACAACAGACATCCCACATCTTTTTACAGATTTGCTCCACTTGTGTAGCTGCTCTGAAAGGCTCAAAGGATTAAATCAAGTTAAAGTTATTGGGATCCTAATAACGACTCTTTAAAAATTCACGTTTTGGTTTCAGCAGTGCATCAATGCCAGCAGACAGGTGATATTGTTAGACTCCAGAAAGTGAATTACACACAAGTGGGGTGGATTAAATTAGAGAGAGTCTTAAGAGGATGAGGCAGTCATGGCGGGATTGGGTCTGGCTTGTTTTTTTTAAGAAAAAAAAAAACAAAACACACACTTACACAAAGAGATGTGGCCTAATTCCCAGCACATCCCACCCACACCTCGCTGGTGCATTATTCATTAAGCGGAGTCAAGTCTTAATCACACGTTTGCAGCCTGACGAAAACGTTGCATGACACAAGAGTTTGCTCTTCGATGCAAACCATCTCGTCAGCCTGTCGTGCTCAGTCCACCCCGCCATCAGTCCTCAGCATCCTCTTTTATATGCACCCCTCCCTTCCCAAGAGGCTAGGACAGGATGCAGCTCACCAGCTACTGCATGGTGCTTGTTTACATGTCATCAATACCCCTCAAGCAACCGAGATCAAATGTGTGCTGCGAGTGGAAGGAACGAGGCGGCGCGAGCCTTTGCAAGTTTTATGCGAGTGACTTACTTATTTTGAAAGCTAAGCGAGATCGCGTTTTCTTTTCAAATGGAAATGCGCAATCTGATCGGATCAGAGCGAGCCTCGTTTCATGTCGGCATGTTCGGAATCTGCTCGGAAAGATGGCAAACCGGCAGTAGAAATGAAACGCAGTACTTACATAGAGGAAATATACCGGCGTTACGCCATACATGTGTTGATTCGCTCATAAACACATTATAACGGGACTGTTGGGTATGTCCTTGTCCTTCTAAATTCGTACACTACATAGAAAACAGTATAATCATTCATAAATACGTGATGATACGTGTAAAATGTACAGCATACATGTGCCACTGTCCAAAACCCCCCCACAATTTTTCTATGTTTATGTCTTTATGCTTTGCTGATGTTTTTTCGTCAAGCATTGCGTTTTCTAACTTTCTTCGGCAGTTCTTGAACACACCACAGTCGCCATGAGATGCAAAAGTGAAACTTATATGTAACTTCTACACCGTGACTCCGATTCAGTCTGTTCCTGGATCATGTCACATGATCATTCATTTGTAGGGGTGCCCTGGTACAACTCTCACTTCTCACTTCGCTCTTATTGCAAATGTTGACCCGAAATCAGAGGAGAACATCAACGTCAAACAAGCAGGGGGGATTGGAAGGGGAAAGGGAGCGAGCCGCTGGTCCAAAATATACATTTTCGTGGGCGTCGCAATTACTCACGCCATATTTTCACCATTCGTGGTTGGTCTTGGAACGTAACCCCCACCAATCGTGATTGCTCCGAGCCAGTTATGCAGAATAACTGCCATCCTTTACAATAAAAATCAATAAAAGGCAAGTGCGATGGGGTCCATCACTGATGGGGTGGAGAAATAGGTCAAGTGGAGATGGGAGGGTGGGGGGGGGCACCAGACCAGACTGCCATACAGTATATAGACTATTCATGAATAAGCTCTGTGTAAGCCTTGGGCACTGCTGTGGCCCCGTTACCATGGCGTCCGTGGGGAAGGGGCCGTGGAATGTGGCCTCAGCGGGCAGCAGGCATTGAGAGGGTGGGGAGGGAGGGGTTTCTGATCAGGCGAAGACGGGTGTTTGCTACTTTAGTCGCCGGTCACATCTCCACCGTCAGCCAGAGAAGAGCCTCTCTACCCTTTTATGAGCCGTTCATCTTCTCTTCGACTCCAGCCGAGCCGCTGCCGTGTCCTCCTCTCCGCCCGGAGCTCTGGCTTTCATCTTTGGATCTCACACCTGAACGCGTGCAAAGTCTGTCGGGCTGGGTCGCGTGCACGCAAAGCTTCCCCGCTGCTTTGCCATCTGTTGCGCTCACCAGCTGACCGCGTGAAGGTGTGCTTTATTAGGCGCCCATGTCTTCAAACACACTGCATATTTCAACCTCCACCGCAAGCCTCTCACCTTGGCCTTCAAGCAGGCGGCGCCCGTGGCAAACGTCAAAAGGAAAGATAGATCCCCATGCCGAACCCCCTTCCCATTACTACCAGTATTACAACAACCTACCCACCCCCCTCGGCCCCCTTGTCAGACCCAGCTGACCTACTTCCTGTCTAGCCGGTGCATGACTGTACACTCATCTGGCGGTGTGTGCGGGTGCAGGGAGGGTCTTATTTGGGTTTAAAACTGAGCACACGCATCATTGTTGAACATTTGGTACGTATGTACAGTGGTGTTTGCCCCCTTCCTGAGTTCTTATTTTAAACTCATTTAAATATCAATGACAATGACAACACAACTGAACACAAAATGCAGTTTTAAAATGAATTTTTGTCATTCAGGGAGAAATTAAAAAATCCAAACCTACATGGCTCTGCGTGAAGAAGTGATTCCCGCCCCCCCGCCCATTAAAACATAGCTGAGATCTACTGTATCAGTCTGGAAAAGGTTATAAGGCCAAGCTTTTGGACTCCAGCAAACCACAGTGAGAGCCATTATCCACAAATGGCAAAAACATGGAACAGTGGTGCACCGGCCAACCAAAATGACCCCAAGAGCGCAGCGAAGACTCATCCAAGAGGTCACAAAAGACCCCGCAACAACATCCCAAGAACTGCGGGCCTCACTTGGGTCAGTTAGGTCAGTGTTGATGACTCCACCATAAGAAAAACACTGGGCAAAAATGGATTTGCTTGTCAGTGTTGAGTCGTCATTGTGGAGATTCCCCCATCATCCAAAAGTGACTTTTTATGTCCCTGAATGTGGCCTGATTATGAGCACCAAACGTGGGGAAAGGGGTATCATAGAGGCTCTCAAACGACTGCTTTTTAAGTTTTCGGGTTTTCATGACGTCCTGAAGGAAAAAGCTCCTTCTTCACAGGCACGATATCGCCTCTGACCCGCCCCGAGCTCGATGAGCCTGCCCCATGTAAACACCCGCAACTTCACGAAGTAGGAAAAGAAATCAGGTTTTGCTACACGTCTTAAAACAAAGCTCTGCCAGCTATCAGACGATGGAGCTGCAAGTTTAATCGTTTTTCTTCAGCAAACATGCTAACCTAGCATAAAGTTGCTGCTAAAAGGCGAGTGTATGTTAGCACCGTAGCATCACATAGATATGCTCGTGTTGCCAACGTGTGTGTCCCCCTGTCCCCCTCCTTATTGTTATGTTGCTGTGTGTGATACAGCATTTACTATGCTGGACAAGTGGATAATGTACACAATAGCGCTTCTTGTATTAACGCTAAAGTTAAAGCTCCAAGTAGTGTCTAAATTCCACCATCAAAGCTAGATTTTAGCTAACACACTCCCAATACACTATTATGGGACTTATTTAAAAATGGGTAAAAACTACTACTGTATGATATGGGACCTTTAACGTAGCAATCCAGGAGATACCGCCAACTACTGGCCTGGCATGCAAATTACACCGTTTTCGACTTGTTTTTGCATCGGAATGTCACACTTTTCAGGTAGTTGATATACAAACACACCATTCGGTCAGCACATAATACACCTGTATCCTCCCTTTGCTACGGGCAGGACATGCAGATGTCCAATTAAGCCTCAACTAGTACAAGTAGTACCACTAATAATAATAATAATAATAATAATAATAATAATATTGTGGGACTTAGGACTCCACCCAGGGTTGTCCTGTGTAAGCGGCGGGACCGTTGGTCAGCAAACGTCCGCCTAATAGAGACAAAGTCCACACACTAAGAAGGTGGGTTCACACCAAACCACACACAGCCTGGCGGACAAGTTTAGTAATTAGGTCACAATTGGACCTGTCAGGTGTACAAACACACACATAATACAATGCAAATAAAGTATGCATGATACAAACACCAACAAAATACAGATGTGACACAATAAAAGTCAGGTAGGCTCACCCGCAAAGCAGACAGGTCGATTTCATCCAGACTCCGAGCAGGAGAGTCACTCGCCATGATGGAGGACACAGACAAGCCTCAACAAATTAATGTCCACTCCAAAAATAAGGCGATGGTTTAAAAGAAACTAAGCCTCCGGAAAACACAGCCCCCCCTCTCTGTGTAAAGGCCGGGAGGGCACACCGTTACGCTGCTACCGCTTCCGGGTCCATGTCTGCGGGTGGCTGGAGCGACGCGTCGCGGGATGCTTGGCCGAGATGTGTGCACTTCAAGGCGGCCGTGAGTGTCTGACTTTGCCACTGGTGTGTGACAGTTAGCGGATATAGAGCGGGGAGTGGGAAGAGGAGGGGCTGCGAGACGCCACGCCCACATGTGGGCGGAGCCTCGTGCTGTCGCGGACTCACTTAGATATATATATATATATATATATATATTTTTTTTTTTAATGAAGAATTTCGAAAGTTGCCTGACTTTGCTGAAAAGGTGGGACAAGCCAGATGCTCTTTATTGATATAACACTTTTATGAATTCACGTGAAAAAACGAGCTTGTTCTTGCTTGTAATTTTTTTGTATAGATTAAAAAAAAGGTTCTAGTCCTTTTATTTCATAGGTTATTGTCATAAGTATGAAATGTTTGATTTGCTATACTGCTCGTCTTCATTAGGCTCACAGGTGAGCTGAAACAACCACTTTTTTTTAAGTGTTTTTAAATGTTCTTTCCAACATTTACTGCATCAGTTATTGTCATAATTGGATAAAATATGAACTTTTTTACACAGTACATTTAAAAAATAAAAATAAAAAAAATAGTAGCCACGATAGCATCAAGTAGTACAATTGGACGTATAAAGTATCATTTGGATAGTTAAAGTCAATAAATTTCTATATTTCAATATTATGTTTGAACACCAAATATTAATTGAGATTTATATTTTTCTCAAGTAATTTTATGACATTTTATATATTTCTTTCAATATTTAATTCAAATTAATATAAATTGAAAATACAAGTAATGACATTCATTTGATTTTTTTTGTCTTATTATGACATTTTTTTTTTCCAGTGCTGCGTGTTTTAGCAATTTATATAAAATTTTTCCCCATTTTACATCTTAATTATTGGAGTCTTCAAATTATTTGTGGTGTGAACAAGTGCTCATTTTATTTGTCAGCCATTTAAATTACAGTTTAATGAACATATAGTGGAAAATAGGATAGTGTATTGCACCTGTACAAAACTACTAACAGCGGATGCTAAACTGAAGATTACAGTCAAAATGCAGTCGTTGTGTACTTCATGAAAACACAAGGCTTAAAATATAAACATACGTGAATAAGTGTTAAAGGATTAGTATAAGGTGTGGAAATACTGGTACGGGTACAGTGGGGTTAAACCAGCAAAACAACTCCATGGTCCCGGTCCAAAAAGATACAAATGTAAATGAAGCTTCAGCAAGTATAAAGTTCATTTTGTCTGAATGAATGTGGATTTTCACCCATTTCTCCCACGATCCAGCATCTTCAAAGTCCACGTGAATGTTTCATATATATTTAAAATATTCATTCTGCATGCTAGTTTCTCAGCACAAGACAAGTGGTTGCTCAAATTCACATTAAAATGGAACTAGTGATGAATCATGACACCGTGACAGCTCTTAAAATTACACTCATAATACAAAATATAGCAAATATCTAACGGAGCACCTACTTACAGCAATAGTAATAATAAAATAGTTCAGGTAAAGTGAGTCTTTTGTGGTTAAAATGTTAGTTTGGTGGCTTTTACGCTCCACTGCCAAGTCTTAACTGTGCAGCAACTGTACTTTTAAGAAACCAGCACCGCCTGCTGCTCGACAAGTAGTATTACATGATCAATTGACCAGGACGATTGTCTCACCCGGGCCTCTTCGGCTGCATTCACACTTGAAGACTGTGCAGTAAAAAACATATACTTAAAGTAAGGACTTGATTGGACAGCTTACATGACACAACTGAAACACATATTCAAACCAAAATGGCATCTGCTAGGTTGGAAAAACAGGTTATTTGTATTTTTCTGCTATGTTTACCAGCTTTATTTCACCAAAAGCTTCTAAAATATACTTATAAAAGGGCCTTTGTGACATATTATGCAACGTAACTCAAACGTTCCAAACCAAAATGCCCTGCACTAGGTTGAATATATGTTATTTTTATATTCTGCTGTTTTTAACCTTCTTAGATTTCCCCAAAAGCTTCTAAAATATATTTAAAAAGAGCTTTTGTGACATAGTACGCGACATGGCTAAAACAAATCAAAATGCCCTGCGCTAGGTTGGGTGTGGATGTTATTTTTAGATTCTGCTTTCCCCCCTAGGTTAGAATTCCCCAAAAGCTTCTAAAATATACTTTTAAAGAGCTTTCGTGAGATGCTAGGTGACGTAACTCAAGTATTCCAAACTAAAATGCTGTCCGCTGGGTTGGATACGTAGGTTATTTTTATGTTGTGCTATTTTTACCATCTTAGATTTCCCCAAAACCTTCTAAAATATACTTTAAACGAGTTGTCATAACATATCAGGTGACGTTCCTCAAGTATTTCAAACCATAACAGCATCTGCTGCATTGAATACAGAGGATATTTTTATATTCTGCTATTTTTACCATCTTATATTTCCCCAAAAGCTTTTAAATCATACTTATAAAGATCTTTTGTGGCATATTACGTGACATAACTAAAACAATCCAAATCAAAATGCCCTGCGCTAGGTTGAATATGCAGGTTATTTTTATATTCGGCTTTTTTTCCCCCAGCTTAGAATTCCCCAAAAGCTTCTAAAATATACTTTTCATGAGCTTTTGTGACAAATTATGTGACTTAACTCAAGTATTCCAAACCAAAATGCCATCTGCTAGGTTGAATATGTACTGTAGGTTGTTTATACAGTCTGCTATATTTGCCAGCTTAGATTTCACCAAAAGCTTCTAAAATATACCAAACCACACCAGAGTCCACTTGCAAGCGGACGGAGACCCACCTCCTTGCAGTGCAAACCCATCAGGGTGTCTTTCATCTGAACCAAACAAGTGTGAATGCCTCTTATATGCCGTTGGTCTTTTTTAGCTTTTGTCCTCAAAGAAAAGGAATTCCAGGGGTGACGCGATGCAAGCGACAACATGATGCACATCCTAACAAGTATGGCATCCCGGAGTTCCAAAGCAGCACAGACACAGGATGATGGGACAGCAACACGTCTTTAGTGTCCTAGGGCTGATGTTGTGTTACCATGGTCCCCGTTGCAATCCTTCAGGAGGATGCTTCTCCAAATCCAAGCTCAGGAGTTCCATCACCTCCAAAAACAGTCTACAAGGAGTGGCCTGGTGTCCCTTTGCGTCCTACGTCCAGATCTCGGTGGGCACCATGGCTTCCTTCGTCCCGACCGAGGGCATAAGGTTTTGCTCAGACAGGAAATCCAGAGGAAATTGCACCAGGAAGCCCCGGATTTTGCGCAGCTCCTCCTGAGCCCGAGTGAGGTCCGTCTGGGCGAGACCGGGCTTGGACTGGTAGTGCTCCAGCTCCGACATGTTCCGCACCAGAGAGGACGGGAGGCAGCGGAACACCTGAGGGAGAACACGCCAACCAGAAAGAACCACTCAACATCTTGGGTGACATCTTGCCTCGTTTTCTTCGAAAAACAAGAAATGCGTGGTTGGAGATGACCATAATATATCCCACTGGGCATCCTCCTCTCATGTACAGGCATGACTGCACATGACATTTGTGACGCCCCCTATGGGTGCTTAGTAAAACATGCTACCATACACGTAATATAAATATTGTGGCCATGTTTCTCAACCAATCTTTCCCAAATTTCTTGGCGATTCGGCTCAACACCCTAAAGTTACAGCGGTTGCTTCATCGAGCGCGCTGAGCTGTCTATTCATGGATAATTGGTTGCTAAGTTGCTGAAACAATTTATTTGACTGTGACCATCTTTTTCAACCAATCTTGCTGAAATTTTACACACAGGTGGTTGTCAGTCCCCTTAAGATGTGTACCAGATTTCTTGGCGATTCGGCTAAACACCCTAAAGTTACAGCGGTTGCTTCACAGAGCGCGCTGAGCTGTCTATCCGCAGACAATTAGTTGCTAAGTCGCTGAGACTTTTTATTTGACGGCAACAATGTTTTTCAACTAATCTTGCTCAAATTTTATAGAGATGTGCTTGTCAGTCCCTTAGAGGTGTGTTCCAAATTCCGTGGCGATTTGGCTAAACACGCTTAAGCTACAGCGGGTGTTTTGTAGAGCGTGCTGAGTTGTCTATTCGTGGATAATTAGTTGCTAAGTTGCTAAGATGTTTTATTTGATAGCAACCCTGTTTTCCAACCAATCTTGCTCAAATTTTACACACATGTGCTTGTCAGTCGCCTAAAGACGTGTACCAAATTTTGTGGCAATTAAGCTAAACACCCTAGTAACACACCAAGTTACAGCAGGTGTTATGTAGCGCACGTTGAGCTATGGGGGAAGTCCATCCGACTTATGCGGGTCAAGCATGTGGTGTATTTGTCAGAAAAATAATAGCACGAGCAACAAAGTAGGGGTGCATGTTTTGGGAAATTTTCACCCTTTTATGTGCAGCAGTTCAGGAGTA
Source organism: Dunckerocampus dactyliophorus (assembly GCF_027744805.1). NCBI lineage: Eukaryota > Metazoa > Chordata > Actinopteri > Syngnathiformes > Syngnathidae > Dunckerocampus > Dunckerocampus dactyliophorus. Next base: position 28,153,258 of record NC_072831.1, on the reverse strand, counting down.
GAAGAGGTACAACCCGTTCTTTACATGAATATACAGTGTTTCATGTATATGTGTCATAAAAATGGCATCTATTTGTCGGTATTAAAGCTACAGACACCATTTTCGGCCCCTTTTTTCGACATCTTAAATCTGATGTGAAACCAGAGTGGTGTGGTCAAAAGTGTCTGATCCGTACCTTCTCATAAATGGTGGCATTGCGGCCGGCCGTGGTCATCCACACCTCCTTGTAGAAGCGGTCGCTGATCGGGTCGGAGAGATCAATGCTGGTGTCGCTGTGACCGCCAAGGATCGTCCTACGGATGGAAAATTAGTAAATGACCCTTTTTGAACCAGAGGGGGAAAACACAAATGACTTTTCCTGACCTGAAGCATTCCAGCCGAAGCTGAAGTGCGTACGGGCCGGCGTCAAACTCCCTTCCGTCCATCACGGAGGTGACCTTCTCCGTGTCCTCCACAATGACCGCCACCTCGCTGTCTCGTTTACCCAGCATGCTTCTGTCATTGATGTTGGCCGAGCCTGAAGACCACATCAAACAGACACAGGACTATTCCAGTAAATTGCTCTGGGGGACACATTTGCTCAAAGCTACGGACCTGAGGTGCTGGACTTCTTACTTGAACACGAAGCTACGCCATACCTTCAACTTTGTACTTCAGCAAATAACTAAGATAGTCATCAATGACAATTACAAGGAATGTATTTACACTGGAGTACTCTGCTGTCTTTAAGGACCTACTACATAAAACACAATTCAAAGATCCTTTAATCATAAGAGGGCTCTGCTGTTTTGTAGGACCTACAGCAAAAAAGCGAGTCAAAGATCCTCTATATCAGTGGTCCCCAACCTTTTTGGACCCACGGCCCGCCGCGTGTTCCCACAAATCTCCGCGGACATACGGTCATGGAAGAAACGATTAGACTGCCCTTGTTTCTTCAGTCTCGTGTTCATTTTAATGGCCAATACAACTAAAGGTGCCTTTGTTTGGACAAATATTAACAATGACGACAAAAATAGCTCATAAGAGTTCATTTGTTTGTCAGTACAATGCTATAGACTTTCATGTAAGAACTTAAGTGATTTAGGTTATGGTCAAGAAAACCATGGAAGTTGCTAGATATCAGCTCTTAAATTCAGCTCTGAGATATATTTGTTATCATCATTACATTTGTCCAAACAGATGTGCCTTTAGTTGTACCAGGCATTAAAATGGCTCAATAAACTGAAGAAACGAGGGTGCTCTAATAGGTTTTTCCATGACTGTGGAACACCACTCAAAGATCCTCTCTACGACAGGAGGGCTCTTCTGTTTTTAAGGACCTACTCCACCGAATGCTAGTCAAAGATCCTCTATACGCCAGGAGGGCTTTGCTGTTTTAACTGACCTACAGCAACACCCGGAGGCCACCAGTTGAATAACACAGCAAAAGAACTGTTCATTGAAAAGTTCATTGTGGTGCAATGGCTCGGTCCAACCAGCAGATGGCACAAGGGCGCAACGGTGCTGGGTGGATGTGTTGTCAGTGCGACAGACGTGAAGCTTGGTCACGCACAGAAGGTGTCAGCGCACCGCTGCTTCATGCGCTCGCAAGCGAGGAGGCGGAAGGACGGGACGCACCGATGATGACGGTGTTGTCGTCAGCGATGAGCATCTTGCTGTGGACGTAGATGAGCTCCGTCACCAGGCGGCCTTCCAGCTCGGCGTGTGTCCGCAGACCAGCGAAGGAGATGTAGTTCATCCAGTGGTCGTCCACTAGGGATACACACACATACAGTACACCTATATATAATAATAATAATAATAATAATAATAATAAAAATAAATGTTTTATATATAAATAGACACACACACACACACACACACACACATATGGGACCATTTTTTTTCAAAAAATTCCCAGATTTTTCAAAAAAAAATCCCACTGAATTTTTCCCATTGAAAATGAATGGGTCATTTCTCAAACTTTCCCCCATCCGCACGTTTCTCAACCGATTCAAACATGCAGGGCGTCAAACCGACATTCCAAAAATTCCAACTTTTCCCGACATTCCCACTTTTCCTTTGATGTTAATTACTGTTCCTGTCCTGCTACTTCAACATTTTTCAACCAATTCTAACAATTCCTACATCAAATCGTTCAGCACAATCCCGACATCAAGGCTACCTACAGCATTTCACATACATTTAACCAATAACGTTTAACATACGTCATACATTTGTTTGTCTTTCTACTCTTGCTCATAATTTGCAAAGCTTTTTTTCCTTTTATTATTCCTTTTTTTTTGCTCATTTTTGTTTCCCCCCCACCTCATTCGGCTTGGACATTCACATGCAATGTCATATCCCTAGTTATCTCGTTATTAATTCAATATTTTGGTACTTACTCTCTTTTTTCAGCTGGGAGATGATGGAGTGCTCTCCTCGGATCATGGTTCTTCAAAAAAGAAATATAACGTGTCACCAGATCACTTCAGTCTTCAGTCTTGTGGGCGGGACCATTGATCCCGCCCACCACCTCTTTGCTGGGTGACTTTCGACAGATTATTTAATGAAAGTTGCAACGTATCGCAGCAGCAGGAAACAAAAGGCAGTTAAAAAAAATACATAAATAAGTAATTTAATCATTTCAAAAAATTGCATTGAATAAATACAAAAAGTCAGGGAATTAATTTAAATATTGTCCATTCATTTGAAATCAAGACAAATAAATATGGACATCATTAAATAATAATTTAAAAACGACATAATAAATATGAGCGTCATTAAATAATCATTTTAAAAGACCGCAAAATATATAAATAAGGTCAAGATATCAAATAGGAGAAAAATTATTCCAAACAATAATCTAAAATGATATAAAAAAACATGTATTAAATATTTTGATTATCAATGTATTTATTTATTTAATAATATACTACATTTGAGCATAATTAAATAATTATTTTTAAAATACCATAAAATATATAAATTAGATAATAAAATAAATTAGGAGGAGGAAAACCTTCAATTTAATAATTTAAGATTATATTGAACTAATTAACTATCTATCCATTTTCTATACCGCTTCTCCTCTTTAGGGTCACAGGTATGCTGGAGCCTATCCCAGCTGACTTCGGGCGACAGGCGGGGTAGACCCTGGACTGGTGGCCAGCCAATCACAGGACACATAGACAAACAAGCATTCACACTCACATTCATACCTATGGACAATTAGAGTCTCCAATGAAGCTAACATGCATGTTTTTGGAATGTGGGAGGAACCCGGAGTACCCGGAGAAAACCCACGCACGCACGGGGAGAACATGCACACTCCACACAGAGATGCCCAGGGGAGAATCGAACCCAGGTCTTCCCCATCTCCAGGCTGTTAACTAATGCATTCATATTTCAATTGCCAAGTTCTTCATTCATTTAATGACATAATAAACATGAGCGTTATTAAATAATCATTTTAAAAGACCATGACATATATCAACAAGATCAAATCATCAAATAGTTCCTCTAAAATTATATTGAGCAAATTCATTAATTAAATAGATATTTTAATTATCAATGTATCTTTTATTTAACAATATAATAAATATTAACGCCACTAAATAATAATTAAAAAAAATGAAATATATAAATTAGACCAATACATATAAATTAGGAATAGATCTAACAATTTAAGATTAGAACTGAATTAATTCATTCATATTTTTATTATCAAGCGAGTTATTTCATAATATAATAAATGTATTTTAACATCATTTAATAACAAGTTAAAAAATAAAATATGTAAATTAGACCATTAAATAAATTTGCAAGAGACATAACTTGAGATTGCAGCCAAATAAATGTAATTGTATTTTAATTATCAAGGTATTTGTTCATTAATAACTTAATAAATACATTTTAGCATCATTAAACAATAGTTTAAAAATCTAAAAAATTATATCATAAAATACATGTATTTAATAATGTAATAAATCATTCATAACAATGACTTATAGTAATAATGATCATAATAAACAAAAATAAAGTAAAATATGTTGCTGGTGGCTGACCTGTAGTTGAAGTGCATGACGGCCTGGATGGCGTTCCCTCCCCCGGTGGTGATGTCGCCCTCGAAGCCAGGAAGCAGGGGGGTCACCACGTACACTCGGTACTTCTTCCCCTCCCTGTCAGAACACACGCACATCTGTTACAGCAGTAGACACTTCATTAGGCACGCTACGCCTCCGTTTTCTTTCATGACAACTCTCGCATTAGCTCGCGCAGCGGGTGTGCTTCATCAAGTGGCCGCACGGGTCATCAAAAAGTCCTTACTTGTGCGCTCGGATGATCCTTTCGATGAGGGCGTCTCCGATTTTGTTGTACACCGTCCTGTTGTCGGCACAGCTGATGAAGAACTGGTTCTGGGAGGGCGGGGAGGGGCGGCAAGAAGAAGACGCGGAAATAAAAAATCCTTTTTTTACTTGCTGATGACTTCGCCGTACCTCGATGTAGATGTAGTGTTTGCTCTTGGCGATGACTTGGATGTAGGCGTTGTGGATGGACTCCTCGTGGTACTTAATGCCGGCCGACCAATCGGACGCTGAGCGCAAGACCTTACAGAGCAGAGAGGACCCCCGTGTTTGTCGATACACGCTCACGGGACACTTCATTATGCACTCTATCATACCTTTAAGTTAAAAGCAACACAATGAAAAGATACAAGCCTGTCCCGAAAGGTCACAAACTTTAAAATGATTGTGCTAAAAATGCATGGTTGTAAACGACCACGACGTACCCCGCAGGGCCTCCTCCAATTGTTCAGAAGCGCTAAAAGTGGCGAAAATACTCCAATATGGGACCTTGTTTCAGAAAAATGAGCAAAAACGTGGCACAGTGGTCCAGTTTTCCTCGCTCACAGCTCGAAAAGCACATGTCAAAGTGAAGGTAGTTACATAATGTTGTTTTCTGGCCCACGGACTCCAGCAGCGCTTGGCGCTCATGTGTGTGTCTCGTGTTTATTGTTAAAGGTGCCTTACAGGCTTCTTGCAGGGTCTCTGTGGTAAATAAGGACAACACTAACGCAGCGGCAGTGTTGTCTTACCTGCACTTTGGCGTGAACGCAGTCGGGGACTTGGTATCTGAGCTCCTGGGCGCTGGAGTGAGACTTTGGCAGCAGGAACGGATAAGACAAGGAGCGGTACTTCGGCTTCATGATCTGTAGGACAAGGAGGAGGAGGTTTGGGGAATGAGAGGCAAAACTTTTGGTGAGGTTGAGGAGGAAAAGGTGTCGCCACGGAAAGCATGACTAGGAAGGATAAGGTCGTTTTTCCACCCTTACACCGAGACATTTCTTTTCAAATTAGCCAAGGGAGTGTTTATTGACGTGTGTGTGTGTGTGTCTGTGTGTGCGCAGAGAGGCAATGTACAGTCATGGTGACATGTGACCTCCCGTCAATAATTATCTTCTGAGGCAACATTGCAGCACAATGACTCAAAGTGATATTCCAACACTTACCGTCTCTCATCATTGATCATCCTTTGCAAGAAAATAGAACAATTTTGTCAATTATTGTTTGGGGAAAAAAAAAAAGTATCATGTTTAATGAAAACAATGGAACTGTGTGCTAATATTGTAATACCATTAGTTTCCACAGGGAGCGATAGGGAGTCATTGTAGCTGTAGCAGAAAATGAACAATTTTAATAAGATGTATATGTGTGTGTGTGTGTGTGTGTGTGTGTGTGTGTGTGTGTGTGTGTGTGTGTGTATATATATAAAGATATATACATATATATACACACATACATATGTACATACACATGTAAATATACATACATATGTATATATATACATATACATACATACATACATACACATACATACATATATACATACATACATATATACATATACATACATACATATACATACATATATACATACATACATATATACATACATACATATATACATACATACATATATACATACATATATACATAATTATATATGCTTATTGGCACTCATACCAGATTTGTTAGCATTTTTTTAGAGCTTCTCTGGAAAAGTACAAATTAGATTTTTTTATGACCCATTAATATTATCCGTATTTCTACATAGAACATAACTAATTATATATACTTTTTGCACTCACACAATATTTTTTTAGCATTTTTACAGGCTCTCTGGAAATATAAATATATATATACATTCATATACAGTATGACTAATTATACTATATATACTTTTTTTGCGCTCATACAAGATTTGTTAACATTTTTTTAAAGTCTCTGCGTAAATACAAAAGCATATTTTTAAAATTACACATTATATTTTATGACCGATAAATTTGATCAAAGCACTGTGAGGCAACTTGCCTTGGTGAAGTTCCAACGCTGAATAAAGTGCCTCGCCACGTCGCGGGCCGCTCTGCCGTGGACCGCTGAGGCGATGTCGTGCCACGGCATCCTGGGGGTGGTGTACCGGTCGATAAAGTCTGCAAACAACAGAAAGCTCACGCTTCCACTCCTGAATGGCTGCACACGAACGGGTGAACATTTGTCCAAACATGCACACCTACTGGGTTGCCTGTGTTTCGTTTTGTTTTTATTAGTGACTACACCCCATAAGTGGGATTGACTTGAAATTTCTCACAGAACTCTACAAAACACCCGCTGTAACTTTAGGGTGTTTCAACAAATCGCCACAAAATTTAGTACACACATTTAGGGCAGTGGTCCCCAACCCCCGGGCCGTGGGTCATTTGGTACCAGGCCGCACAGAAAGAAAAAATAATTTCCATTATTTTATGTTTTATTTTGAAAAGTGGCCAGATTCTCTCCGTTACATCCGTCTCACTTGACGCATGTCCATTGTGCGTGTGCTAACTTTATCTCATGCCGCACAGATAGACTACTACTGTATTTTTACCATTTTTCTTTCATCTCATATTTGGTGTCAAGTGCTGATACTCTGTGGGAATAAAGGTAAGTTTTGATGACTTATTGCTACTAATGTGCACATTTGTCTCAAGTTAATTCATGCTAGCGCACTGCCTTTTACCACACACGTCAAACAGCCATGTAATAATCTTTCTGGAAACACTTGGCTGGAACTGGTGGATGGCACAATACATACACAATACACAATACATAATAAATAAGATAAATTAGATCGCTATAATGTACAAACCCACCCGGTCCGCGGGAGATTTGTGGGAACACAAGCTGGTTCGTGGGTCAAAAAAGGTTGGGGACCACTGATTTAGGGGACTGACAAGCACATACGTGTGAAATTTAAGCAAGATTGGTTGGAAAACATGGCCGCCATCAACCAAAACGTCTTAAAGTAGCGTAGGTCATTGAGCATTTGCCTAATGATGATAAAGCTTGGAGGATATCTGTATTACATGTATGCTAGCAACGCTAAAGGATTATATGCTGGGGAGCATACAGACCATCAAAAGGTTTTTCCAGCTGGATCCAGTCCTTGTAGACAAAGTTGCAGTAGTCTTTTCCATGCCAGAAGCGGGTGTTTCCCTGCAACTCTCCGACCCCCGTCTTGAAGCTTTGCACCGAGCCGCTCCCTGAGCGCAAACAACCATCTTGACACAAATCGTCGGCAAAATAACAATTTCCAGCAGTCGCGTCCAGCCTTACCAGAGCTGTCCACGCTGCTGACGCTGTCGGCGTGCTGCAGAGTGTGTTTGTGCAGGTGTCGGTACAAGCTGAAGCGAGCCCGCCTGCTGCGACCGACGCCCTTAAGCCTGGGGAGGTCCACAGGGTCGCCGGTGGGCGTCCCTCGTCCGTTGCTGTGGGAGATGCCGTCGACGGGGGGCGCCGGAGCCTTGCCGGATGGCACGTTGGCGACCTGAAGACATGACAAGAGGAAGAAGAAAATATTTTCGAACACATGGTGTTACCCGCTGATGGCTACTGGACTAAATTAGACAATTAGTTGCTAAATGTTTTGCTTGATGGCGGCCATGTTTTCCAACCAATCTTGCTTAAATTTTACGCACACATGCTTGTCAGTCCCATAAAAGTGTGTACCAAATTTGGTAGTACTTTGGCTAAACATCCTAAAGTTACAGCGAGTGTTTTGTAGAGCTGTGGGAGAAATCTCAACTCAGTTCGACTTATGGGGTTTAATAACAGCGCCACCATGTGGTGTATTTCTCCGAAAAATAATAACACGGGTAATAAAGTAGGAGTGCATGTTTCCATGAAATTTCACCCTTTTGTGTGCAGCGGTTCAGGAGTAGAAGAGTTAGATGTCTCAAACTTTCACGGTTGTACTTCTGTATTGGAATTATGTATTCGTCCCTGACCTGTTCAAGCGCCACCGAGCGCGTCACGCTGCCGACATCCGTCAAGCGGTGCTCCCGGTCGTCCCAGCGACCGTACGCCAGGTCGATCCCGCCCACGAAGGCAACCGATTGGTCGACGACGACGATCTTCTCGTGGTGCGCCCACAGATAGACGGAGGAGGACACGTGGTCCGGATGGCGCATCACCTGTCACCACAAACACACACACACACACACACACACACACACAGCGATACTTGACTCTCCACACGCATTGGCCACAATATCAAGTACACCTGCAAGCTTGAGTTACCTTAATGTTGGGGTGCAGGTGCATGAGAGTTCTCTTGCTATAGCCCGAGTTGATGCCCAGCGCGAGCTCCACCTCTTTGTACAACATCACAAAGATGCGCACTCCTTGTTGCTGTGCGAGCACACAATCATGGCGGCAAGTCAGCGAAAGACTCATTTTATGAGTAGCTACCGAGATAGGTAGGATTTACCTTTCAAATATACACGTTCGGCAATCTTGACAGGTAATTATTTGCAAATCATTGATTTCAATTGATTATTTTACAGTATTTTAATGTCTCAACCTGCGTAAGGCAATATTAACATCGTCATCCCAACAGCAGCAGGATGAAACATTTTATTATGTATGCTATATTTTATTGTATAATTCCTTTTAAAAATTTACATTTTTAGAATTGTATTTTTATATTATATATATTTTTATCATAATTATAAAAATGTAAGAATTTTTCCAAATACATAATTTATCAAGTAAAAAATACAATATTACATATATGATGTGTGTATATGTTAATATATAACATATTATATAATATGTGTATACATGTAAAATCAAATTGATAAAATAAATACATTTAAGAATTTAACATTTAATTATATATATATATATATATATATATATATATTTACACACACACACACACACACACACACACACACACACACACAACAGGTCTGGCCATGATTGAGCCTTATTTTAACATGATAATATTAATGTATCATCATAATGAACATCATTTATTTTATTTTTTGGTTGTTTTTATTTTTTATATATTATTTATTTAATATTTTTATTTTTCATATTTTATATTTTATTTTATTTTATTTTATATGTAAATAATTTAGTTTATTTTTTTATTTTACATATATTATTATATTATACTGTATATATTATTACTGACATATATTATTTTTTAGGTAGACTGTTTACAATGGACAGCCCACGAAAAAGAAACTGGTGAATTTGGGCGCATCGTCTTGTCTTGACTCACCGCTTTACGCTTGAGGATGCAGTCCAGTCTCCAGTGGTTTCCCTCCACCACAGGTCTCTTCAGGAAGATCTCCGGACTCAGCCTGAGGCCGAGGCACATCCGCAGTGTTCGGAAACGACCAAAACATTAGAAACAGCTCTCGGTGTGACGCAGTGCAGTTGCACACCATTGCAAACTACAGCCGCAATAATAAACATTGCAATACTGTCAAAGACGAGCATTTCTGATGCACTTCTTGTATTGGCTCATATGAGATTATGCGGGTGTGCCAAATGTTGTGGTTGATGATGACAGATCGCTCGTGTTGGCATCCAGAGCTTACATGTCTGCAATTCCGCTGTCTCATGTTGCACATATAAAATGGTTAAGGCCCCCACTGTAAGCCCGGCGATTAGTGGGCTGGTACATTTCCACCATGCCTGTCGCATATGTTGGCCTTGGGGGAGGTAAGCCACCATGCCCGTGACAAAAAGTAGATGACGTGTGTGGTTGCTATGACGGGTGTATGTCGGCGATTCCGCATGCGTTTTAGCTTAGTGTGTAGCACCCGATGCACGCTCACGCCAACTCACCACCAGTCCGTGATGAAGATCTCCTCTCTCGCCTCCTCCAAGGCGTGAGCCACGTCCTCCATGTAGGTTTTTCCATTCACGTACCTGCAATGGAAAGTCACAGTAACATACTGTTGCACCAATACTTAAGCCCCTTGTAGGAACCATATTTGGTCCCTCGGGTGTGTTATAAAAACAATTAAAAGAATAATATATATATATATATCATATAGATCATTTAAAAAATAAGTAATAAAATATAAATGATACAATTTAGGACTGTCAAAAATATTTTTATTTAATTATTTTAAGCTTTTATAGTTTATTCATAAACACATTTAAAAGAATAAAAAAAAATCATATAAAAAATAAGTAATAAAATATCAATATAAAAAAAATAATAAAAAACTAGGGCTGCCAAAAATAACCTTTAAAAAAAAATAAATAAATAAATAAATAAGATCCTCTATTATCTATATTATTATCTTATATTCAGGTCAAAAAGTAATTAAGACTTTTCCGCTGGTTTTCTCCACTCACCATTTGGCGGGAATGTTTTCTTGTTCTTGCGCAAACGAGCCGAAGCGGTGATCTCGGAGGAAGGCCTTCCCGTGGCTCCTCACGAAGCTCTCGATGCTCTGGCCCCACCAGCGGGCGTGTCTGTAGCTGCTGCACTTAAACACCAGAGTCCTGCACACACAAAATCCACTTGCGTTGACGAGTCATTTCCATAAAAAATTATATATTATTTCAGGTAAACTACCAATAAGGTAAGGTTAGGTTTATGAATTGTATCACAGGTCACTTGATTAGGTACCCCTGCGCGCACACACAAATCACCTGGACAAACTGTCAATCCTGACTCCATGTTTGGTCTCGGTGTCTTTGGAGTCCATCTTGATGCTGAACTCTTTGTCCACCAGCAGCACAAAGGAGATGGCCCCCGAGTCGGGCTTCATGTACAGCAGGAAGGAGTCCTTCACCACCAGCCAGCTACAAATCATCATCATCATCATCATCGTCATATGTGTGCTGGCATTGTGTAAACTTTGGTGGGCGCTAATGTGTTCTTGGTGTGTTTTTTAGAAGGAGAGCCGTGGGAAGCAAACGGATCACGGAGCCGTAGGAGGCTGGACTGAGCTTTCCAAACGTGTGGGATTATTATTTTGTGTGTGTGTGTGTGTGTGTGTGTGTGTGTGTGTGTGTTGTCTTGGCAAAATAACGCTCTACTCCAACAATGCTCATGTCATTTTTGGGCTGTGTTAAAGACGAGAGAAACTGTTGCATGTCTTCCATACAAAGACTCATCACACCTACGTACAGTCAAGCACCGAAGACAGGGAAAGGCTTCAAAAATGAAAGAGAAAGATGGGATACGAACCGCTTGGACCAGCGGTAGCAGGCTTTTGTGTGACCACAGCAGTTCAACCCGGGGATACGGTGGCCCCCCGAGCGCTTATGAATCATCCCTTCCCTGCAACACACACACACACACACACACACACACACAATACATACGTTGAGGTTGATTCAATGACTTGGATGGTTTGGTTACTACAACTAGTGTACATATTTTATTATTTTTATTAGATACTGTATTTTATGTGATTGAGTGATTTTTTTTTTTATATAATCGATTTAATGTAACTTTCTAAATAAATAACAACCATCATTGTATTATGCATTTCAAATTCCGTTTAATCTAATAATTTTCTAAATGCAAAAGATGCGGTCAGAGAGTAACCATCAACATCATAATCATCATTCATTTCAATAATTGAAAAAAAACAACAACTTACTTTTGTGTATATTTTATTGCATGTTTTCAATGAATGAATTCTATGTCATTTATTGCATTTTTATTTTATTTACCAAATATTAAGACTGCAGGTCAAAAATAATACTAATGCTCATTTGACGAATAAAAAAATAATGTTTAAATTAAATCTATTAGCTAATAATAATAATAATCAGGTATTATACTATGTTCATATAATTTAACATATATATGATTATAGTGTATAAGTACATAAAAAGATGGAAAACACTCACAGTCCTTTGGGCCCCAGGTCGTGAACGAACGACAGCTGGCTGACGTCGATGAACTCCATCTGAGACAAATAAACAAACAAAAAAACAAACAGAGCGAAAGGAGGTGTCACACTGTGGCAAATTTGACTCACACTTAATAAATAAATCCCATCACATGTGGAGCAATGATTCACTGTGTTCTTTTGCATTATGCATCAATACTTGCACCTTCTCCGAATATCCCCGTACAGTACATGACTTAACATGCAGGAACTGATGAGCTACACCAATATGAATATAAGCCAGATGAAGTCCACACATTTGTAATGTTATTTCCTTAGGCTGCACTGTGACGTCCAGTCTGTTGAATCAGATAAGCGTGTAGCATACAGTACACAGTGTAATACAGTACGTACAGTATATGTATGTGTCATTGTATGCATCATTAAAGTGGAGTCAACGTTACTCATTTCATTACAAAAAACCCACCACATCATCATCAGGTGACACTCATGTTTGTGCACACACCAAAACAAAGAGTTAGCAATACTGTATGGCCTGCAGACACCATCATCATCATCATCATTACTCACAGTGTGGTGATATTTGCGGTACAAGGCCATCTTCAGCAGCTTGTTCAAATAGTCCTCTAATTGTCTCTGCAGAAACACACACACACACACACACACACACATGCTGTTTTTGTACACTGGTTACAAAAACCAAAAGGGCCACAACATTGGGAACACAGCTATCCAATGACATCCAATAGCAAACGTTACAAGGAAAAGAATTCTCACGATAGTCAGACAATTGCAATAGTTTATATCATCAACTTTATTTGTTTTAGTGGCAACCAAAATATTCCAAACGGCCTTTAGTTTACCAATTAACAAAAAAATACAAATACATGGTTGTAGACAACCACCACCTATCCCGCTGGACATCATCCTTTCATTGAATATTAGGAACATGCACCATACACGTTTCACCTCATGTAGCTAAAGGAAGCAACCGGAGCAGCAGTAGCAGAGCTTATTCGCTAATTCGACGGGAAAATGCACGGCTGTAGACGACCACCACGTACCCCACCGGACACTGTCCAACTTTTGATCAACGATCAACCAACTAGGTTGGACACAAGAAATGATTAAGTGACTCAGGCGTATTTCACTCCGCTGACCATGCCTCTTCGTCCTGGCGCCATTCGGCTGTAACGTTTTTGTATCCTTGTATCCACTATTCTTATTATATTTATGATCTATTATGAATGTGTGCTCCTACTACTACTACTACTAATAATAATAATAATAACAATAATCCACTATTCTTATTATATTTATGATCTATTATGAATGTGTGCTCCTACTACTACTACTACTACTACTACTAATAATAATAATAATAATAACCCACTATTATTATTATATTTATGATCTATTATGAACATGTATTCCTTCTCCTCTTACTACTACTACTACTACTACTAATAATAATAATAATAATAACAATAACAATAACCTACTATTATTATTATATTTATGATCTATTATGAACATGTACTCCTTCTCCTCTTACTACTACCACTACTACCAATAATAACAATAATCCACTATTACTATTATATTTATGATCTATTATGAACGTGTATTCCTACTACTACTACTAGTACTACTACTAATAAAGCATACCCGGCCACCCTAAAGAGGCTAAGCGGCATAGAGGATGGATGGCTGGATATACCGTATGACCACTAATAGTAGTGATAGAAGTGTAGCTAATGTTGTGGCTAGTGAGTGTAGAGACACCATCACAAGCTGTCAAATGCAGTTCACTTCCTGCCAAAAGAGGCCAAATAAGGCCTTTTTATTAGGGAGTTTTGCTGCTAAAGGTGTTATTGTTATGACGACAATGTCACACAGGGTACTAAAATTCCTACCCGCCTGCTGGAGACCTGCTCATCCCGCACCAGCTCGTCTCCTCCCCCCCTGGGCAGCGAGGGCATCTCCCTCACCTCACTCTTCCTCACCGTCCTCCTCCTCACCGTGTGACTAAAAAAAACAAAACAAAACAAAACACATACAGTTCATTCAAATACAGTATTCCGCTTCAGGTGTTTGCACAAGCTAACGATGTTAGCGCTGCAATCAGCCCACAGCGGGACCAGCCCATGTGGTTTTTTGTGGTTATGAAGGCCTGCGGGAATGTGTCACTTTTAAAACCAGCCAAACCCTGTGAGAAAGAAGCAATAAAATAAAGTCAACAATCCAGGCTAGGTGAGGCGATATTAAGTGCTTAATATTGTTGTCCAGCTGCATGCTACAAGTCGTGGATTGTAGAAGTGAACATTTGGAGGTCCGTTTTGCAGCAAATTAAAGTCTGGAACTGGAGAAAACGGACCACTAGCCTATCTTATAATATTTTTTTAAGTATAAAACATTTATAAATATGATAATTTGAGGCTATACCACAACCAGGTGCTATTTCCTGAGGCCAAATATAGTCCGTATTAACTATCTTAATATTAAATATAAAATTAATCTAGAATAGTAAATATTTATAATAATAACACAGACCTCTTTGGTCAGAGCTTACTAAAAGATGAAAAATTAACTAAATAAACATAAACTTGCTAGTCATGTTTGCGTCGAGTAAACGGTGCACATGCGCATGCGTGGCCATCGAGGATATTGGAAGCCAACCTGCGTGACGGCAGAGGTATCCGCATGAAGGTCTTGTAGGTCCTCAGCTCTCTGTGCAGCTCCATGAAGTGTTTCTCCTTCCTCTTCACCACCCACGTGAACTCGCCGTGCTTCATCTCGATCTTGAACACGGCGGGGAGGGACTGCACCCAAGCACGCAGTGAAAAGGCCAGAAATATTTAATCAGTAAATGAACAAAAAATTAAATATTAAATACAAATATATTGGAAGGTTTTTCCATTAAAAAAATATTTTTATTATATATTTTTTTTACGATATATAAACAATCTAAAATCAAACACAATACTGCTCCAGCGGCTGTGTCTTGGTCACCTTGTTGACGCTCCTGTGGTGCGACACGTTGAAGCGGTCCTGCGCGGTGGTGAAGCGCTCCACCTCCAGGATGCGGGCGGTGATGGGCACGGTGGGAAGGAAGACTTTGGCGCTGGCCTCCTTGAAGCCCACCGTGGCATACACCGCCGAAAACGGGATGCGGCAGTCCCCTGGGAGACGGCAGAGAGAGCAAGAGAGGAGGGTGGCCGGGGTGAGAGTAGTGCATGTAGGAGTGGAGCGAGTGGGATGCTACGCTCAAGACTTTCTTCACCACGCTTTGCTACTGCAGTGCAGCTTAAATGCTAGGTAACAAGATTACTAAGAAAGTGATACCAGAACAAAACCAGCTGTTTCTTATTGCAACTTTAGTAGAGGTTTTTGTTTTTGTAGTGAAAGAAGACAGTTTGGGCAGCAAAAAAAGTTGTAATCTAACAACAAAAAGTTTACATTTTACGAGAACAACATTGTAATATTATGAGGGGGGGAAAAAATCATCATTTAAGTAGCATAAAGTTGAAATATTAAAAAAAGACATTAAGAAACAACAGTAAGAGAAAAAACAAATAAAGTTGGAATTTTTGGGAAATGAGATTGTGGGAAAAGTTATAATGTTATGAGAAGAAAGTCAAAATCGTAGCGGAATAAAGTTATAATTACCAAAAAATAATTTACAAGAAGAAACTTAAAATAGTTGGAAAAAACAGAAATGGAAAAAACCAGCGGTAATCTATACATTTTATGAGAATAAAGTCAAAATATTAAGAGAAAAAAGTTTTTATCTAACAAAACAAAGTCACGATCTTACAAGATTAATATTCTAATATTATGGGGGGAGGGACACAATTTTAGTAGCATAAAGTTGAAATATTAAAGAAAAGACACTTTTAAACCAGGGAAATAACAAACAAAGTTGTAATTTTGGGAAAATTATGTTATGGAAAAAGTTATAATGTTAAGAGAATAAACTCAAATATTAGGGGAATAAAGTCATAATTAGCAAAAAAAAAATTATTTACAAGAAGAAAGGTAAAATAGTTGGAAAATAAAAAAACACAACAACAGAAATGGAAAAAAACAGCTGTATTTAATGAGAATAAAGTCAAAATATTAGGTTGTAATCTAACAAAACAAAGTCCTGATTTTACGAGATTATCATTGTAATATTATGAAGGAAAAAAAACATCATTTTAGTAGCATAAAGTTAAATATTACAGAAAAAAAAAAATTTTCTTTTTAAGTCGTACTATTAAGAGAAACAACAAATAAAATGTGTAATTTTAGTATTTTTTTTTTTTATAACAATAAAGGCAAACGACCAATGGGCCCTAACAGTACCACAGTAGGTAAGTAAGTAGTTCACATTCCGGACGTACCGAGGCAGCTTCCCTCATAGTCCATCTCCTCTCCCTCGTCAAAGTCCAGCTCTCTGGTGTCCAAGCTCTCCACCAGGTCGGCCATCTTAATTCCGTCTTGCGCGTCCGCTGCGGGGTCCGTGCTTTCTGCGTTCACCAGATTGATGCTGCTGGTCGTGGTCGGAGCCTTGGCCAGCATGCTTAGAAGCTCGTGCCCGGAGCAGGGCTCGCCTGGAGGAGGTAAAAAATATATATATATACACGTTCTAACATCCGGGATGGACCACTTTGTTTCGTGAGGTCACCCAGCCTGCATCTTTGGGCTGTTGTGCATCACGTTGGCTGAGGTGACACACGCTGAGCATGAAGTCATCTTAGACGAGACGACAAACGCCCATGACAACATCCAATACGCCCACTAATATTTTATATTTGTGTATCTCCAGTACGTCAAGGTGATTTGTTGTTTCATTGCCGTAAATCAGGAGCGTCCACCCTTTTTCCAGCGAGGGCCACAACATTTTCACAAATGGAAACTGTAAACGTGAATAACTCAGCTCTACAAGGCCAGCTCTTCATGGGTCACTCCCTGGAAATGGGATGCGCATGCCCTCCAACTCGCGTGCGAGGACCCGTTAAAACGCTGCTATTTTCTTAAAAAGGTCATGAAGCTGTTTTTTTCCACATTTTTTGTTTCAGCACACAGAAGAAATTCTTCGTCAATGTGATTTTTGGCCCATATATATATATAAAAAATCATTTAAATATTATTTTTAGCCCATTTTCTTATTCCTTTTCAGCGCATATAAAATGTTTTTTGCTTAAAAAAAATTTTCCATTTAAGACAGGGGTGTCAGAACTTTTTCCGGGGGGGCCACACAGTGATTTTGACATTTTGCAAAGCAACACGTGTAGATATGCTAAGAGGTTATACATATTTCAAGAAAAAACTGCATCTGACCTTTGTAATATAGGTGAAAACGCCTATTGTTAATATCAACTTTGTTCTTTTGCTGTTGTTTTTGGAGGTTTCTCCCCCAAATATTTCAACTTTCTTATTTCTTCTCATACAACTGTATTTCCATGTACTGTCTTTATTCTTATAATATAACTTTTTGTCCAACCTAATTTTCCAAAACGATAATTTTATTTAGTTTTATTCCCGTAATATTACAACTTTAAAATAAAAAAAATAATAATAATAATCATAATATTACGACTTTATTCTTGTAAAATGACAGCTGTTTTTTTCCATTTCTACTGGGTTTTGTTTGTTTTTTTCCAACTATTTCAACTTCTTGTAAATTTCCTTCTCCTGATTATGACTTTATTCCCATAATATTCTGGCTTCATTCTCCGACTATTATAACTAGGCCTGTCACGATAATCGATGAATCGATTAATGGAACGCTAAAACAAAACACGTTGATAATTATGACGCCCTCGATAAATGGCCATGTGCGTATGCGTGTGTTTCTCTCTGTGCCACACAGGCTGGGTGACAAGAGGGTTCACTCTGCATCTGTGCGCATTGGTTCTATAGTGGAATGAACACAGAGCGGGCCCCCATCTCATTCAGCCTCTTTGTGGAGGCGGGGCTACTGGTGAATGGATACAGAGGGTTAGCAGTTAGCCTCGTGAGCCAGCATACGCTGACTTTAAGAAGGCGCAGAAGCCATGGTTTTTGAGGCGAACGCCACAGCCCACAGCCACAATGTGGGAACATTTTGGTTTTAAACAGAATGAACACGGTGAGCGCATGAACACCGACACGGACAGTCTTCTAATGGCTCACACAGGTACACCGTACACTGTACTTGAGTACCATCTAGCGGTTTAAATGTGTAGTGCGCCTCTCATGACAATTATTGGAAAAAATGGTCTAAAAAAACGTTTGCGATGAAATCGATTATCGACGATAATTTGTAGCACAATTAGCGACCGGCAAAATTTGTTATCGTGACAGGCCAAATTCGAACTATTCCCGCAACCTAATTTTCCAAAAATTACAACTTTATTTGTGGTTTTGTTTGTTTCTCACAATATTACAACATAAAAAAAACATTTTCTTTAATATTTCAACTTTATTCTACTAAAATGCCGTTATTTTGCCCTATAAAATTACGACGTTAAAATATATATAAAAAGTCGTAATCTAACTTTATTCTTGTAAAATGACTGCTGATATTTCCATTTTTGCTGATTTTTTTAATAAATTATATTTTTAGAATGTGCTGTGGGCCAATAAAAAAAAACAGCAGCGGGCCACACTTTGGACACCCCTGATTTATAACCTAGACTTTTATTATTTTAAAGTCCTTGAAAGTGTTATATTCTTTTTAGAAATATTTTTTAAATCACAATCAGTTTATTATAAGATTTTATCATCTTATTTCCCTTTTTGAGAATATTCAGTCAATTTTTTAAAATCCTATTTTATTTTTTTTTTCAAGTATTCAAAACCATTAGGGGTTTTTGCTTTGACATAAAATGATTCCACTAAAAGGAAGTGTGAACAAGATGAAATGTTCCGTTCATTGCCGTATTAAATATGAAAACACAAAGCACTGACAAACATTTAACAATTACATTCAAACTTGCTAAACCGGTTAGAAAAACAAAAAAAAACAATCACTTCATGTGTTTCTACTTGACCCTGGCAGCCTTTCAACCTTTCAGTCCTCCAAAAGTCCTTCAAAAGCGATGTACAACAGAGAATTCACCACGTGCACTCGTTCAGGACCATTCCTCCCAAGAAAGCGAAAGAAAAGCAGCCGACTCAGCAGTGCACAAGTCTGAAAAGAAGATTTAAAGTGTCTCTTGAGGACAAATTGCGTGTCTCTCTGCTGGACTCCCCATGACCTCACTTTGTGGTTGGACAAAGTGACTATAAAGCGTATTTAAATACTGGAATAAACATTTTGGACACTTGATATTTATGGGAAAAGTCACGGGAGGCCGGAGCAGCCGTATTAAATGACACAAAAAGACAAAAGATGGTGTCTTAACATCGCAGAGTGGCGGGGAGGAGGCCAAGGTGTGATGTTTCCGCTAATACAACCCGAGATAAGCCAGTGTCAGCACACGTATTCATCCCAAAAGGAGATGGAGTATAAAAATGCCGAGCGTGCGCATGTTTGCAGATGAAAAAGCTTGTGAAAGTCACACGGGAGCAGCAACAGTTAAACAGCTTGACAGTAAACATTCCCAACTCGCCGACAAGTTACGACACGCTCGCGCCGTCTGGAGCGTCGCTGCAAGTCCTTGCAGTCACGTCTGTCACATGTGTTGACCACGCCAGCCAACCGACATTTTCAAGCGCATGCAGAGGTAGATAAAGTGGATGGATACTGACCACTCACACAGAAATCTTGTGGGGCTCGTAAAAACTACATCAGGAGGTTGTCTACAGCCACAGTTGTTAATGGCAATGTTTTTTGGCTAATTAGAGAGCCTGGCGGCTATTTGCTTTTGTAAGACCTTGCACCCGGCCATGACAGGAGACTCTGCATCTAATAGAATAGCGCCGTTATTTTTCCTCATAATACAACAGATTCCGCTAGATTCCAATTTTTTATTATGAGGAAAATTGCTGCTGTTTTTTCCATTGTTGCTGTTGCTTTGTTTTAGTTTAGTTAAATTATATTTTTAGAATGTGCCGCGGGCCGCAAATGGACCCCGGGACGCACATTGGACAGCCCTGGTTTATTGCTGTCCTTTTGCAACAACTTCCTTGTTTACGTTGTTTCCAAACGTGTGCCAACATGATGAGAGTTCATTTCGGAGTGGCAGAGTTTTATGACGCTCACACATCATCAGGAACTATCTCAATAAATGCTGCTGTCAATCAAACAGCGGTGTTGATCGTCGAGGAAGCTCCAAAATGACATCAACGACGCCGACTGATAAAGACACGAGGAAAGCGAGCACACACATTGTTTAAGAGCGATTGTTCATGACGCCGCTGCGTTATCTCCCTCTGCTCTAAGAATAACTCCGACCTCCCGGTGCCCACAGGTCAGCTACGGAGGGACGTCGGCATGCTGCCGGTATCTGCTGCCACACAACAGACCTGCTAGTCCAACCTGGTCCGGTCTGAGTTGACATCCCAGGAGAAAATGCACCCGGGTTATCATCCCTGCCTTCTGCTACTTCCTGCTTCCTGTC
Source organism: Dunckerocampus dactyliophorus (assembly GCF_027744805.1). NCBI lineage: Eukaryota > Metazoa > Chordata > Actinopteri > Syngnathiformes > Syngnathidae > Dunckerocampus > Dunckerocampus dactyliophorus. The sequence continues at coordinate 28,132,534 of NC_072831.1, read as the reverse complement.
AGGTTGTCATGGCGACGGCCAGCATGCTTTGCATGTTCATATTCTCTGGCTCTCTCTGTGTGCTTCTTAAATGTCAATTAGTTGGAATGCACACAAAATCATCGTCCAAGGAGGATGATGAGTGGGAGAAGAAGAAGAAGAAGTGTGGAGGATGGCTGGAAGGCGAGAGTAATATAAAACATTTTTGGAAACGGCAGGTGTGAAGTGTCTCTCGCCGTGCACCGCAGAGCGACTAAAACATATTGCTTCTCGTAGAACCATCTTAATGTCTTACTGACCCACCATCAACTTAAAAATCCCACCTACTTTACTCAGCATCCAGCAGCTTTTGCTGGCTCTGCATGCGCTTGAAAATCTTGCTGCTGTTGGTGTGAAAGTCATGCGTGGTACACTCGTCGTAGTTTGTTTACAATAAACTCACCAGCGCGATTGATTCTGTTTGCTCCTCAGCGCCATTACAACATTGGTTAACTCGGCCAAGCCCACACAAGTATTGCTAAAAACATATATTTAGTTTTAGCTAGAGAAAAAAAGTCGCAATTTTCATGAGAATAAACTTGTAATATAATTCCGTCACTTTAGCAGCATAGAGCTGAAATATTAAAAGGGAAAAAGACGTTATTCCGTAGAGAAATATTATGACAAACAAAATTGAAATTTTTGGAAAATTGGGTGGCGGAAAAAGTTCCAATGTTACGAGAATAGAGTAAAAATATTATGCGAATGAAAGTCAAAATTACGAGAAGAAAATTTACAAGAACAAAGTTGAAACAGAAAATTAAAAAGTGAAAGAAAATGGAAAAAAACAGCTGTAATTTTACAAGAATAAATTCTAAATATTAAGAGAAAAAAGTTGTATTCCAACAAGAGGAGAAGTCGCCATTTTATGAGAATGAACTCGTAATATTGTGAGGAAAAATCATGTATTTTTGTAGCAGAGTAAAGTTGTTGTTTTTTTAATACACATTATTTTTATTTTATTTTCTATTTAAAAAAAAAAAAGTTGCAGTACTATAAGAGCAAAGTTGTAATTTTTTGGAAAATTACAATATTATGCGAATAAAGTAAAAATATTATGGAAATAACGTCATCATATTACAAAAAACATTTACAAAAAAATGGTAATCATTTCATTAAATAGTAAATATAAACATTTTTTAATGATTATTTTATTACAAAGTTGAAATATGTGAAAAATTGCATTACACTTTATTGCCGTAATATTTGCACTTATAACTTACACTATAACTTTCCAGAAACTACAACTTTATTTGTGCTTGTAAAATTATAGAAGATATGTAAAGCTGGGATAGGCTCCAGCATACCCGTGACCCGAGTGAGGACAAGCGGCACAGAAAGAAGATGAACGGATGTAAAAATGTCTTTTTCCATTTTTGCTGTTGTATTTTTTGTCTGTTTTTCTTGTTAGATGATATTTTTAGAATGGGCCCACGGGGTCAATAAAAAAACAGCCTCGGGCCGCACTTTAGACACCTCTGCTCTAGATACTCTTTTACAGAAAAGCAACTAGCGCCAATTCTATTAGAGACGTTTGAGGAGTCTGACATGAAAGCACGTGTTGCTCTTCTCAACGTGCAGCAGGTGCCCCCCATCGAAAGGCCACAGCTCCGTTTTTTGTTGTTGTTTTTTTGTTTTCTTACTCACTTCCTGCATATGTGTCAAAGCCAATTACGTACCCCTACCCCCCCACAACCCAACACTGCCGCAAATGGATTGCAGTCCTGCGAGGAAACCCCAGTGCAAAGTAGCACCACAAGAAGAAACATATTGCTACATTAGCAGCTACGCCAAAGTCAGCCATGTGAGAGAGAGTGTGAGCGAACGCTTGGCAATCATTCAAGAAAAAAAAAAAGTCGTGTGTCAAACAAACAAACTATCCACCACACCCACAAAGTCATCTCATTTGCATCCATGCATGTCATGACGGTGCTGCGTCACGTCTTTCCACACAATGCAGATCTCATCCATGCGGCGAACGCGCGGCGCCAAGCTCCTCTTGGCACAGATGGTACAAACGGAGAAGATGGAAGGAGGCAAGGAGCGAGAGGGAGGAGGTCTGTGACACCTCTCTTCTGCCCACACTAAAGCTGCCTATTATCTAATCCTTCACGCCAAAGAAATGGAGCAGTCATCGTGGTCGTCACCAGGGTGCCGTGAACAGTGGGCCGCATTGTGCTGAGGGAGGCAGGGAACCGCTCGCTCCGTCTTTTTGTTGGGCCCCGGCCTGAAGCTCGTCTCCGCTGAGTCGGGCCAAAATTCCACACCGTCACTTCGTGGAGACACTCTGGACACTCCCTGGTTTCACCACAGGACAGCAGAGTAGACCGTGAGACGCAATCATGTGCCCGACGTGGACTCAAGCCTTGGGAACGCCTTTTCAATCAATCAAGCAGTCGCTCGACATCTTAGCCTCGCCCTTCAATCGCAACTCTTCGTCTTCGCAAGACATTTTGGACACTTGCATGTGTCCAACTTTTGGTTTTCCCCAGGCCAAACGCAAGCACACCCTACATCTGACGAAAGACGTTAACCACTGTTCACATGCAGACGGAAACAAAATAAAACAGTCAGATGTAAAAGGAAGTTAACCACCGTGATAACAATACAACTGTCAAGCTTTACGTTGCCAGAAATAAATCAATCAATAAATAAACTCATACAGACGTCTGCTAACTTCCTGTGACGACAGTCGTCCCTCGTTTATCGCGGTTCGTTGGTTCCAGGCCCGAGCGCCATAAGTCCATTTCATATTAATAAATGGAATATTTTCGTAGTTGTGGCATAGAAAACCTGTTTACGATCTTTATTAGAGCCCCCTAGACATGAAATAACACCCCTATAGTCACCTTGACATTTGTATTAGATATAATACAAATGTTGTAATATAATATAGCAGATACAATCAAAGACATAAGACATATTAGACATTAGGCCTGGGCGATAAACCAAAAATTTACCACGATAACCAACGTCATATTGTCCATGTCGGTAAATTCTGTGTTTTAATAAAAAAGAAAATAAAAGTCTTTTTTGCTATGTTCATCCCCCTTTAAGACGAGGTACAGCGTGTGCGGTCATGTGACTCCACCCATCCGGCCTGAACAAGGAGGGAAACAGACGATGAGGGAACGGCTGACGGTTCAAAAGAAGAAGCGGCTGTACGGCATTTCACTCGCATGTGCGCCTAGAAATAGGCTGTGTGAGTAGAAAAAAATGTAAAAGGGAGCTCACATGCGACGTCTTTCAACCCTTTCATTCGCATCTTGCTCCTGAAATAAGTCCACACAAAGTGAATCGAAGTGGAGCAACATGTTGGCGCATCTGCATCGAAATCTACTAAAGCCTCCTGCAACTTTTCTCGGCTCACATCGGCAACTTGAGTTGACGCGCGATGACATCTCAGCCGTACAAGCTGCACTGGCTGACGTAGCTCACTAGCTAACCATCAGCTGGATACTGGAGCGCTGCGGGTAAGATGACTGCTCTCTGTGACGCGCTGTGCTGCTTTCCCACTCGTGGCTAAAAACACTATTTTTCCTGTTTGTATGCATCGTAACGCCGCTCCGAATGACACTAAAAACTAATAGCACAAACACTTGACTTTAAATATTTGGATTTTTAAAGCCTTTTAAAAAACAAAAAACATGTACATCATGGCCAATTATGCAAACTTGACAATTCCCAAATAAAGAAGAAGAAAATAAAAACATGATCAGCGTCTCTACAGGAAACCATGATTAGTTTGCTGTTGGTAGCAGTTTTAAAAATAAAGCACGGACTCCGTGCTTTATTTGATGTCACTAATAGATGGTCACATGGCTACAGGAACATGTGAAATTGTCTTTTCGTGGTGTAAATGATCATTTTGATGATGGTTATCTATCCAGTTTCTAAAGCCAACATGGCACACGCATACAGGCAAATATTATTATGACTGGAAAAGATGGCCTGACATGGTTGTGGTAGGTTGGGTTGATATCGTTCTTCTTGTGTGCCAGTTGGTTAACAAATAAATGAAAAGCAGTTAATTTGCATTTCCTGCCATTGTTTTCAGATAGCAAAGATATATAATGGTCGGGGGTTTCATGGTGCATTTATCGTTATTAAGGTAAAACCGGCCAATTTGGCGTGATATTGATTGGAGGTCATACCGCAGACTCACACGTGAGCAGTTCCTTCTTGTTTTTTTCTCGACAGCGTACTTCAGCGCACTTCCTTACGGCTTTAAATGGCAGCAAATTGGCGGTTGGTTTTCATTTTGGGAAACTGTGCTCCACCCTCAATGCACACGCAGCACATGGGTTGAAGTGTGGCAAAAAGCCAAAGAAAAAGCCAAACACATGCGTACAATGAATCCTTTGATGCTCAATGACAAACTAAAGTTTTACTTTGTCTAAATTCCACCATCCACTTTCACGACCTGCAACCATACTTTTGCACTACTTTCTAACTTTTGCACTTTTTGTTAGCTCGCAGCTGCAAACGACTGACATTATTTTGGGAAACTGTGCTTCCTTCAATCCACACACAAAAAAGCAAAACACACTCGCAGAAGCAATCTTTTCATGCACACAAACCAGACTTTATGGGAGTTGGCGTCTTTGAAGTTCTGCCCGAAATGTGACCATTTCCACCTTCTGTAACGTTACTCTTTTCAACTATTCCATTTCTTGGTTACTGGGTGCAAAACGTATGCATCACTTTTTGTTTTTTAGAAAATCCTTTTGCTTCCTTTAATCCGCAGACAGTACAGCATTGTCTGTGGATGTAACAATGCTTTTGCACTTTTTGTTTACCCACAGCTGCAAAACATTTTTTTAGAGTAACCTCAAACATATAATTTTGGGAAGCCGTGCTCCTACACTTGTGGATTTTCTAGACCAGTAGTGTCTAAACTTCTCCCAGCGAGGCCCACATAGTGAAAAATGAAAGGATGCAACTTTGCCGCTTTGATATTTTGTAAGTTAAATATAACGCAAGAAAAAACTGCATCTCAGCTTTGTCATATCGGTGATACTTTGCTCTTTTTGCCCTCATTTTTGCAGTTGTTTTTTTAAATTTTCCAAATATTTCAACTTTTTTTCCTTAAATAATCTTCGTAAATTTTCTTTTTGAATATTATGACTTTAGTCCCGGGGTGTCCAAAGTGCAGCCTGGAGATTATTTGCGGTCTGCGGCTGTTTTACTGGCCTGCAGCACATTATAAAAATATCATTTAACAAGAAAACTAACAAAAAAAAATAAAAATCACAACAAAAATGTAAAAATTTGAAAGAATTTTCCAACAATAAAGTAAAAATGTGAACTAATTCAATACCAAAGACGTAGTTATATGTTTTTATAAACCCGAAATCAGGTTGAAATAAAGAAAAAAGAAGACAAGTCGAAATATGAGAAACAAACAAAATAACAAATAAAGTTGTAACTTTGGGAAAATTAGGTTGTGGAAAAAGTTAGAATGTTATGAGAATGCAGTCAGAATATTATGGGAATAAAGTCATAATATTACAAAAATACGAAGATGATTTAAGAGAAAAAAGCTACAAATATTTTGAAAAAAAAACAACAGCAAAAATGGCGAAAGAGTGAAGTTGATATTAAAAATATTTCCCCTATATAACAAAGCAGAGATGCAGTTTTTTCTTCTTCTTATCATATCTACATGTGTTGCTTTACAAAATACCAAAGTGGCAAAGTTGCATCCTTTCATTTTTCCCCTAGCTGGAAAAAAGTTGGACACCTGTGCTTTAGTCACATAATGTTAGGACTTTATTCCCATAATATTTTGTTTCTCATCATATTACAACATTTATTCTTTAGTATTTCAATTTTATGCTACTAAAATGTATTGGAAACAGAATCAGTTATTTTTCCTCCTAATATCGCAATGCTAATTCCCACTTTTTCTTGTGAGTTTACAACTTTTTTTTCTTCTAATATTTTGACTTTATTCTTGTAAAATTTACATTTTTGCTGTTGTGGGCTTTTTAAAAAAAAAAAAAAAGTTTAAGTTTTTCAAGAATGTGCCGTGGGCCAATAAAAACACTGCCGGGCGCCGCAAATGGCCCCCGGCCTCACTTTGGACACCCCTCCTTATCTGAGACCAAAAGACGGCGTGGGATGCAAAACAAGAGCAGCAAAAAGTCTTGACTGTGAACGAACGGTTAGAACGCTTGCAGTGCACATGTGGAATACATTGAGCTGAAGCTGCACTTCCAAGATGTTTTCTTCACATAAAAAAGCTACACTGCATGTCAGGAAGTAGGAAGGAGCCAGAGGCCTTTGTGGTGTGGAAGAAAATGGAATTGAGCACACACAATATCATGAAGGCCTGAGGTGAAAGTGGGCTGGGGGGTCATTCCTGTGAATATTCGTCTCCTTCCTATGACATTCCAGCCCTAGCAGTGAGATCAAAACACCTGTGGAGTCTTGCACAACTCTTAAACGCCGGATCAATGCAACAATTACTATTAACTATTCAGTGCAGCAACATGTAGGCTTGTTGTGACATTAAATTCAACGCACATTGGCGGTTAAAGGCTCCAGTTTCAGTGTAACACAACCGAGCTGCACCTTCTCCGTGACACCCAACATCGACACAAATAGAACACCAGCAGCCACAAAAGAGACAAAAAACACAACCAACCTGCTCTTTCCGTGGACGTGACGTCCACATGCTGCTCTTGTTCGGTTCCGAGACACCGCTAAAAGCTGAACAAACCACCAGGAGCCGCTCCGTGCTCTCCTCCACACTTCTTGCGAAAAGTGTTTGAGAAGAAATTAGCAAGAGTCAACTCTCAGCACACGGGGCGGTGCGCTGCAACTCTAGACCAATCACAGACGAGAAAGGCGGGAGTTGTGGATTCTCCGCCAATCGGACAGGAGTGGTTTCAACATTGGCGTGAAAAGCTGAGGAAGTGGGAGAGCCATGGCTCCCTATTACGTCATCACCTCGCAGGAGGACACTTATGAGACTGTTTTGTCCACAGTGAGTGTTATGAATACAATGTCATGGGTTCATGTGTCAATAAAAGTACATTTGGTAGCCAAACGAGCATCTAACACTTTTTTTTTACTCATTTAACCACTGTTATTTTTTGTTATAATACTAATATTTATAACTTTCAACTTTGAAATACAGTACAAACTCCATTTTTATAAATATTTCCACGAATAATAATACAGATTTATCAATTAAAATTGTGGAACAATAATAAACTCAATTTAATAAAGGTTTCTCAAACCATTTTTTGTTTATAAATCAAACCATATCACAGCATTAATGGCTTACGCCATCGTGTGGATGGAACCATGTACTGCATTATTGTCTTACAATATTATTATTAGTAGAAGTAGTGGTGGTAGTAGTAGTAGTAGTGATAGATGAAAGTATGTACTACATTATTATACTGCTATTATTATCAGTCGGAGTAGTAGTAGTAGTGACAGGTGAAAGTATGTACTGCATGGGTATATTATTATTATTAGCTAGACAGATGCTTTCTATCTTTTATTATTTACTATTTTATTGTTTTATTATTATTTATTTATTTATTTATTTATTTATTTATTTACAATTTACTAAACTACTACTATTTGTTATTTACTATTAGTAGTAGCACTAACAGAAGTAGCAGTGATGGATGAAAATATGTACTGCATTATCATATTACTATTGTTATGTTGTGGATGGAAGTATGTACTGATACCGCTCCTAACAACTTTGATTCATTTAAATTATTAACAATTACATATGTTAATTTAAATTTAATTTGCTTGAAAATCGGCAAAATATAAATAATGTATTAATAACAACAAAATAAAATAATACTAATAATTAGATTTATACTCATTCAAACATGCTGGTTTACCTCATGGAGGCAAACCATTTTGTTGAGCTCTTCCGCCATCGCGTGGACAAAGGACTTCACTGCACCCTCCACAGACGATAACACACCCACTTAGGCACACACTACAGGCCTGTCTGGATGGTTTACATTATATGACAGAGACTTTAACCTGACATCCACACCCTTGAAGCACAATTTACAAAAAAAAAAGACGTAATGTGTCGCCATGTTTTCCTCTAAAACCGCAAACACACAAAGAAACAAAGAAGAGCTTTTAGGTGGAATGCAAATGTCCCACCATCATAAACCAGATGAATGACAGAGCCTTATGGTTGAGTCAAATAAACGGAGTAAACAAATAGACCACACATCATGCACCTTAGAAGCTCAATACAGCTTTCCACCGCTGTAACGGACACACACAGCATAGAAGATTCCTGAAAGCCACGGTGCACACCTGATGTGATGAAAAGCTGTTTCAAAGAAAGTCTCCTGCTTGTGTCGTCCTCTCGGTGGATCCTTCTTCTCCCCTGCCTTGCATCGTGAATATGCTGCGGCCATAAACCGATCTGCTGGCAAACAGTGCAAAGGTCAAGGTAGTAACAATGCGGCATGATGATGAGCTTTAAAACACAAATATACTCCAAGAAATGCCTTTATTCCTGTGTGTTTATGCATATTGTATGCTATTCATTGTATGTAAACAGTGCTTGGGTCCTACATATCCAACTTTTCAGACGTATGTATATGTTCCAATTGTAGTGCCATATCATGAGGTCCATGTGGTTTAAGTTGTCCCTGGTCCAATCGCAAGCGTAGAGGAGAAGAATGCAGATTTACCCTGTACACAACATGAGATTTATGGAATATTTTATTAAAACAAATTCACTACGGTGTCCTACTGATCCAACATCATCTTATAAGCCTCTGGAATGAGCAGGATAGGACCCCTTTAAATATAAGTATATAATATATCAATAAATAGATATTTAAAAAAATACCTCTGCTGCCAATAGTGTACACAAGCCAATGCAGAAATGAGAATAAAATAATTAAAATATTTCAAATGTACTCTATCTTACAAGTATAGCAATAATGGAATACCTTGTCAATAATTCTACACAAATACATGCAAAAACATCAATTCAAAATAAATATATTTGTATTTATATGTGAATAATACAATACATTTTCACCGACTCCATAGCTTGCTGAAAATATATGAATTGATGCAAAAACTTTTAAATACATTACATAGACAGCTTACATAAAAATACATAAAATAAATGTATTTGAAAAAATGTTTGAATACTATTACAACGAAATAAACAAGCACACAGCTTGCTGTAAACATGTTCATTAATGCAAATAAATACTTACAAAATATACTGTAACAGTTTTAAAACTAAAAAAGTGTGGTAAGTGTTGTTTTTGGGGGGGCGCATAACTGAAGTCAAACAACTAAATAGTAATCTATTTTTTCACATGTAACCAAAAAAAAGGAACATTAATTTGGCCCTGATAATAACCATAATCATTTTAAATAACAAGAATGTATTTTACTATTTTTTGTGTGAAAATATCAGTTTTTTGTGGCATAAGCCTTGCATTGGGTGTTTTTTCCTTTTGTATAGATGTAAATAAATATAAATAATATTGTACCTTGTCAAGAAATATACATTAATACCAAATGAAAATGTACTATAAGCAGCAGGTGTACCTAATAAAATGTTTCTCTTCCGTCATGGAGGACATTGCTGCAGTGCAGGGGAAAGGACACGTGGTCAACCACAACGTAAAAAAAGAGACCGCGTTTCATCCGTCACTACTCAGAGCGTCCAATAGGTGTCGTCGTTGTACTGTCCTCGCCGCCCCTCCCCCCCACGCGCACGTAGTCACCTGCTTGACTTGCTTTTGTGCACCAAACAATCACATGCCGGACACAGCGAGAAGAGAGGAAGAGGGAATCCTCCTCAGCAGCATCAGCACCACTCTCCTTCCTGTTGTACACTCTATTTCCTGCCTCGTGCACCGGCACCAGCCATGCACCGCTCCTACGTGGTTCTGGTGGCTTGGATCCGAATGTCTCCTCCTTTCCATCGCACCGTGTTTGTCTTCACGCTGGCTGTTGTTGTGTTTGGATGACTTCCCCCCCCCCCTGATTTTCTTTGCACACTGACTCACCGTCACGTGGTGCGCACGCTTGCCACCCATTTCCAGTGACGCAGTTTTTGTTTTTACGCGCACAAACAAGGTCTACACAAAGCAGTGTTTGGACTCTTTTTACAATTTCATAAATGCAAATGATGATGGAACCTTCCTGGATGCATGTTGCAGATGACGTGGATGATTTGGATCGCCTCCCTCCGTGCGTGGAGGTTTTTTACGCACGGCTTCTTTGCTGTTTAAAAAACTTTTAAACTGTCTCGGAAATTGTTATGATGGCGATGAGGGGTTCCCAAATGAGGCTTCTCTTGAAGACTAAATCATAATCTGAACTGGATTGCACAGATTAGCTTTACGTTGCGTTGATTTTTAATTGATGTGAAGGGGAGTTTGCTTTTACGCAGGGCTGCTGCTCTTCAAAACCCCTCAAAACGCTCTCCGAATCTGCCATATCTATGATGACGGACTCATTACTGATGATTTCCTGCAGGGAATATCGCTTCATATGTAACTGGAATACACTGACGACTGCTTTTCGCTCTCTTTGTGGACTTTTCCCACCCTTTTTGTGAACTGCAGTTTGCGTTAACGCACTTTAAAACCTTAAAAACGGTCTCTGAAGTCGCCATACAGGATTTTTTAAGGGACTGAATCATAAACCCTTAACTGGAATACACGGAGGAGTGTTTATTTGTCATAATTCTCAATTAATGCCAAATGGCGTAGTGGTTTTACGCACGGCTGTTGCGCGAGCCTTAAAAACTGAAATGGTCATGATGATAATGAAAGGCTTCTAAATGAAGTACTTATGCAGTGAACGTTTAGTGTACTATATCACTGGAATATACGGAGGAATCATTTTTTTTATCTCCTTACTGACTTTTCACACGTGGACTCTTTAAAACCCTTAAAAACTGTCCTGCAAATGATGATGGTGATGATGGGGTGCTTTTTTCTTTTTCTGTCTTGGCGTTGTCTAACTCTTTAAAAACATTAAAAACGGTCTCAGATATTGCCCTAATGCTGGCAACTGGGTCATAAACTGTCATTTTTGTGGAAATATTTGAAATATCGCCTTTTGGAGACACAGAAGACAGATTTTTTTTTTTGGTCACCTTTTTCTGTGTATTACAAATCTTTCAAAAAGATTCCATGCAAGGAATAAAGAGGGGGACTGACTTTTTCTTTCTTGATTGATCTTTTTCTGTGACTTTAGCTCTTTAAAAACCTTAAAAACGGTCTGAGAACTTGCCCTAATGCTGGAACTGGGTCATAAATCATATTTTTGAGTGTATAAGATGTGAAATATAGCCATTGGGGGACACAGAAGACTGATTTTGGTTTTCTCGATTGCCTTTTCTGTAAAACACAAGTCTTTAAAAACCATAAAGCTGTCTTATGCGGTCATAAATCAAGATTTCATGCGAGGAATACTGACTTTTGCTCCCTTGATGGACTTTTTCTGTGAACCGGACTCTTTAAAAATGGTCTTAAGGGGTCATAAATTAAGATTCCATGCAGAAATAAAGCAGGATGACTGACTTTTCTCTTTCTTGATTAACTTTTTCTGTGAATTTAACTTTTTAAAAACCTCTCAGAAATTGTCCAAATGCTGGCAACTGGGTGATAAATTGTAATTTTTCGTGTATACGTTTTGAAATATACAGTAGCCATCGGGAGACACAAAAGACTGCTCTGAGTTTTCTTGAGTGACTTTTTCCACTTTAATTACAACTCTTCAAAAACCTGAAAGCTGTCTTATGCGGTCCTCAATCAAGATTTCATGCAAGGAATACTGACTTTTCCTTTCTTGATCGTATTTTTCACCTTTTTCTGTGAAGTGGACTCTTTAAAAAGCTTCAAAAGGGTCTCTGGAATTGCCATAATGAAGATGCCGGGGTGCTGAAGCAGCGTCCTAATTGGAATATAAGGAGGACTGGTTTTCCTTCCCTTGATGGGTGCGTATTTTTAACCTCATCTCGGAAGAGGAGTTGGGTTTTATTCAGGACTTGACTGTGATGAGAAGGATGGGAGGAAGGTGTCGCCCCAGGAGGCTTAGCGAGACCGGGACCAGAGTTCCTGCAGGGTCCAGCCCCCTCACCCAATGATCCAGCATGCCCCCTAATTGGCCCAATCTCTCTGAGTGCCTCCCCCAAAACTGCAGCTGGGCCGAGCACCGCAACTCCACCCTGACCCTCGATGACCTCCCCCCGCTCAACTACTACACCCTCCCCCTCCTCACCGCCATCACCGTGGCGTGCACGCTGCTCTTTGTGGTGGGTGTGGCCGGCAACGTGATGACCATCCTGGTGGTGAGCAGGTACCGGGACATGCGCACCACCACCAACCTGTACCTGTGCAGCATGGCCGTGTCCGACCTGCTCATCTTCCTGTGCATGCCGCTCGACCTCTACCGCATGTGGCGCTACCGGCCGTGGCGCCTGGGGGATGCGCTCTGCAAGCTTTTCCAGTTCGTGTCCGAGTCCAGCACCTACTCCACCATCCTGAGCATCACTGCCCTCTCCGTGGAGAGATACGTGGCCATCTGCTTCCCGCTGCGCGCCAAGGCCCTGGTGACCAAACGGCGAGTGCGCGGCCTCATACTCCTCCTGTGGAGCGTGTCCCTAATGAGCGCTGGGCCCGTCTTCGTCATGGTGGGAGTGGAGCAGGACGACATTGGACCGAGCGTGTACGGCTTCGACGTCAACGACACCCAAGCCCCCCTGTACGACTATTTCGGGGACACCCGGGAGTGCAAGATGACGCACTACGCCGTGGAGTCGGGCCTGATGGGCGCCATGGTGTGGCTGAGCTCCATGTTCTTCTTTGCGCCAGTCTTCTGTCTGACGGTGCTCTACAGCCTGATAGGACGCCGCCTGTGGCAGAGACACCGGGAGACCAACATCAGCTCATGTGTGGCTCACAGGGACAAGAGCAACAGGCAGACCATCAAGATGCTGGGTAGGTTTACGTGCCATCTTCTGAGGGTTTTTCTGCAGTTAGCGTTCAAAACAGCAGAGCCATGGCAACATAGAGGACCTTCCACCAGGGGGTAGCGGGTCCTCAAAAATAGCCCAGCTCCGCTGCCACAAATATGAGCTTTCTTGCATTTTTCTGCAATCAGCAGAGCCATCCTGGCAAAGAAAGGATCTTTGACAAGTGTTCCTGTAGTAGGTCCTCAAAAACAGCACAGCTCACCTGTCACAAATTTAATTTTTCTTGCGGTTTTTTTTGCAGTAGGTCCTTAAAAACAGCAGAGCACTCACTTTTGTATTCGGGAGCTTTGACAAGCATTTTTGTAGTAGGTGATGAAAATATTGATGTATTTTGTGTATGTCCTTAAAAATAGCAGCATATTCCTGCCATATGTAAAGTTGCCTGCTGGGATACATTGCAGTAGTCTACAGCCATGCATTTCAGTGTATCTTCATCATTTGTGTCCTGCTCTTCTTCTTCCAGTGGTGGTGGTGTTGGCCTTCGTCCTGTGCTGGCTGCCCTTCCACGTTTGTCGCTACCTGCAGTTCCGCTCCCTGGATGCGCCGTCTCCGCTGCTGTCCGCCTTGTCCGAGCACTGCAGCTTCGTGTCGGTGGTCCTCTTCTACCTGAGCGCCGCCATCAACCCCATCCTCTACAACACCATGTCCTGGAAGTACCGGGGAGCGGCGGCTCGCCTCTTCGGACTGAACGACCACCAGCCGCCGCGGGCGCGCACAGCCAGCACCCTGAAGGCCGACGGGTGGACGGAATCGACCATCAGCTTCTAAACGTGACTCCTGAGAGTTCCTGCGTGGTAGCAGTTGTAAAAAAGCCCCCAAATATCTGCTTTGTACATTATTCTAGCAGACTGATACTCTTAATAACATAAGCTATTCTTGTATCGGACTGTATTCATTTCCTGGATGACAATGAAAGCACTGTAGAACTTGTGATCTTGTGTGTGTGTGTGTGTGTGTGTGTTGCGTGTGTGTACACATTGTGTACCAAATCCAATTTGGGATGCGAGTCACATAAACTGGAACCTCTAAAGTTAGAACACGTTATTTGAATTTCCTTTCCATTTGTTTTCCTTTAAATGACAAAAAACTCGAGTTACTGCAACTTACGATTCTTAACTGTCGCACGAGTGTAGATTTCAGTTAACCACTGTATTAAAATGAGTAAATACAACGAAAATAAACCAAAACTATGAGCTTATGAGCTGAGCGACTGGGTGGGTTGGACAGTGGTAAATAGTTTACATGGTGCAATCCTGTTTCAGTCTTGGCAGGTGCTTCATAGGTATTGCTTCCATTAGATCAGGGATGTCCAAAGTGTGGCCCGGGGGGCCATTTGCTGCCCATGGCTGTTTTTGTTATTGGCCTGTGGCACATTCTAAAAATATAATTTAACAAGAAACCTAAAAAAACCCAGCAAAAATGTAAAAATCTGCAATAATTTTGCTGAATTAAAATGATATAAACAAAAATAAATGTTATATATGTATCTACAATATATTATAATATATAATAATAAATTATACAATAATAACCATTTAAAATAATAAAATAAAAATAAAAATAAAACATTTTCAATCAAAATAACAAATAAAGTTGTAATTTTTGGAAACAAGAATAAAGTCAAACTATTGTGGGAATAATGTCATAGTTTAGACAAAATTTTGATGAAAAATTAGAAGAACAACGCTGAAATAGTTAGAAAATAAAATAGAGGGGACAAAACAGCTGTAGTTTCAGAAGAATAACGTCAAAATATTAAGAGAAAAAAGCTGCATTCTAACAAGAAACAAAGCTGCAATTACACAAAAAATTATCTTGTAATATTATGAGGAAAAATAATGCTGTTTCAGTAGCATGGCGTTAAAAACAGCCAAAATGGAAAAATCAGCAATAATTTTACAAGAATAAATAGAAAAACGTTGTAATCTAACGAGCAAAACGTTGTAATCTAACGAGAAAAAGTCGTAATCTTACAAAAATAACGTAATGTTATGAGGAGAAATAACATCATTTTAGCAGCATAAAGTTGAAATAAAGAAAAACAAGAATCTTTTTTTGTTGAAAAATGAGAAACAAAGACATTTTTGGAAAATTAGGTTATGAACAAAAGTTACGTTACAAGAATAAAGACTAAATATGATGAGAATAAAGTCATAAGCAAACGTAAAAGAACAAAGTTGAAATTGGTGTAATTTTTTACATTTATTTTTAAAACAGCTGTCATTTTGTAACGTGAAAATAAAAATAAGTTGTATTCGAAGGAGAAAAGAAGTTGCAATTCTACAATTGTAGTTGAAATATTAAAATATATATATTTTTAAAGTTGTAATATGAAATGAAACAAAACAAAATAAAGCTGTCATTTTTGACAAATTTGGTTGGGGAAAAAGTCGTAATATTCGAGATGAAAATCAACCAAGACTATTTATGAAAAAAGTTGAAATATTTGGAAACTTACAAAAACAACCCCAGCCAAAATGGGAAAAAAGAGCAAAGAGTGAAGTTGCATGCCTACATGTGTTGCTTTATCTATCACAGTGGCGCTTGTATCTTCTTCTTTTTCAGCATGAGGCCCTCGCTTACAAAACTTTGGACACCCCTGAACTAGACGGTCAGCTCGAATGAGTGTCGATTTGGGACGTAAACAAGACCTGATGTTGGCTTTGCGGTCGCGTAGCATGAAAGAAATAGAAGCTTTCAGCACAGTTAACAAGCTTCTGCAGTCATTTATACAGCGACGTGCTAATCACGTTAGCACCAAGCTGTGTGTTGCTGCTATTCATTCAGCTGCATTGCTCACATTGTACTGAGCAGCCAGGACAGACACAATAACTTCCATTTCCTCTTCTAGGGTTGCCATCGCATTTCTCCTCAAGCTTTTGGTTGAAATGCAAACTGTACAGCTGCGGGGTTGTTTGACTTTGGAGGTTCCACGGTACCTCTTTTGTCGAAGTCGTGTAAACATGCTGTGAATTCATGTAAGCGTCCACATTTTGTAATGAATGCTCATTTGTATTTGTATTTTGACAAGCCGCAGGTAAAAGCCCAGCAAGTGTTCATGTAAAAACGTCCATGGGCGTAAGACCGGCAGCTTTCATTGATGGCTGTTGTTGATCTCTTGAGCCAACCACTGCAAAGCCCAACAATAACAAACACATTGCTCATGAAGAATCAATCAAAATCCAGCATTGACGTGATTGTAAAGGCTGAATTTCTGCTATACTGGGTCTCAGTGGAGTGTTTATGTTGGCTGCAGCATGTAAATATTCTATAGATGCTTTGCAATGCCTCCATTAAAGATGTTCTCTATTAAATTCACCAACCTGAGTTTGTCCAATGATTATTATTTGTTCAACTTTAGACATTTCTTTTTTAACTTTTACAAGGCCAAACAATTGTTTGTCTATATGTGCCCTGTGATTGGCTGGAGACCAGTCCAGGGTGTACCTTGCCAGTCAGCTGGGATAGGCTCTGGCATACCCCCACGACCCTCATGAGGATAAGCGGCGTAGAAAATGGATGGAAGGCCAAACATTACAGTACTTGCGGTTATCCTTCTGTTTTGTAGGTGGCAGTAATGCGGTGGCAGTAAGAAAGCGGGTGTCTACTTCCACACACAGAAGGCTTTTGTCACCACAGCTCCATCTGCTGGACATGGTGGGTCACTGCCCCAAGTTCTGAATGGAAATCCACACTATTTCTGATTTGGACGCACCAAAATAGAATAGCATTATTTTGTAGGCTTATACTTACCCATCATGGTGGTCTTTTAATATTTAAGTGTTTACATGACAAAATGCTATTAATTTATGTATTGCCTGTGGTGCTAGAGGGTTTTATTACCATAATAAGCATTTTTTGTTATCCGGAGATAAAGTTCAACCTTGGGAAAAACAGTACTGTGTAAGAATGTCAGAAAAAAATTAAACATTTATTGGGCATAAATATATTATATATACGCTACCGATACAGTTACGTCTTACATACATAGGGTAGTATTTGCAAAAAAAAATCTATACATTAACATTGATATGGCAGTTTCTTTTATATAATGCATATGAAATTGTCTAACATTTACAATACAAGAAGAAGAAATGTATGAATTTCTTTTTTTTTCTTAAAATTCTTTTCAAATTTGTAGACCATGACAACCTTGGAATGTTCACTTCTTAAAATCGTGAGGTAAAATTCATTTTTCGCTTAAAAAAATAGTGAAATACCTGTGTGTGTTCGTGTCACATGGTGGCAAATCGCTCAGTCGAAAAAAAAAATCTACTCGCTGTAAAAACGGTACAAAGCCTAACAAAAACAAAAAGAAAGAGAGAACTACAAATAAAATCAGAAGGCACTGATGTGAGGGTGTTGCTGCATGGACCCATAGTTGTATAATGTTGAATGGGTAGGGGAGTCGAGTCAACAATAATTGAAAAATATATATATTAAAAAACACACACACACATAAAAAGGGGAGTACCCTGCCCATATATAACAAATAAACGGGACGCCTCATTACCTGTCACGTCACAATGCAACAGGGTGAGGGGTGGAGTGCACATGCGTAGTCCCTCCCCTCCGACGAACTGTACTTCCGTATTATCGTTTACATGCGCTGTGCCGTGACGCTGCAAATTAAAAAAAAACAAAACAACAACACACCGAGCGACGAATGTAACGGACTGGCAGTAGTGTTTAGATCAGAACCGGACCGGAAAACCACACAACTTCTCCTCTACCTCGCTCGTTCGTTCGCAGGCTAACATCCCCACCATCAATGACTGCTAGCTTGCTGGCTAACACCCTCCCTATCAAGACTGCTAGCTAGCTAATGCTCGACAATATAAAAGTGCTTCAACTCGGTTAGTTATAATGTATTCACCTATAGCTCTATAGATATATCTGTATATCATCTCTTAGAAAAAAATGGATAGAAAAACAAACCACTCTCTATACTACGCCAGCACTAGCCCAAACAAGTACTCGTCAATAAACTTGTTAATTAAATCCATAGTCCACCATGTTGATTGTTTTTAGCCTTTTTTGTCTTCAGTATGACGTCGCTTCCGGTACGAAACTATATCTTTTCCTCTCTAGGGGGTGAAACGTTTGGAAAATGGCACATGTTGCTTTACAAAAAAAAACATGAAAAAAAAGCATAATCACAGATCAAGTTAATTTTTTTTGTCATTTTCAGAGAGTAATAGTAACAATAATAAAAAATAATCATAATAATAATGCTGTTGTGTTACAGAAGAATATCACAGAACCCTTGGTCAAAACATTGAGTGAAGCCTGCACTTTGGCTAAAATAAAACATCAGAAGCTTCATTATAACACAAAATAAAAATAAAAAAGAGGCCAAAGTTACAGGGACATTTCTTGCTACATGTCTTTTCTAAGTATCACTACTTGGCTGAGCGTGGCCCAAACAAAGAGATGAAAATAAAACAAAACAGTACATATGTATTTGGTTACATGTTTATAATGTGTCAACTGCAGGATCCCAACGACTGTAAGAGAAATACTTAAAGGGTTACCGAGATAAGGAATGCTGGCCTTAAATCATTCAATCTAACATACATCCATTAAAAAAAAAAACATGCTACAAAGAGAAAAAAAAATTAGTATATAACTACACTTGTCTCTTAATCTTTTAAACAATAAATAAATGAAGATTGCACTGTAATTGGCATGTAAAGTACTGTATGCAAATATATAGTATAAATAAAAAAAAAACCCTACAAACTAACCTTAATTTTCCCATCGACTTTGGCAAAAAAAAGAAAAAAGAAAAAGTGAGCTACTCGCAAAAAGGCACGGCGGACACGACGCAAAAGCGGAAGACGAGGAGGGCGAGAGCGGCGGCGGACACGGGAAAGAGGGCGGTCCGTCTACTACGCGCCCCCCACGCCCCTCCTCTTCTTTGAAGGCCTTTTCCCTGAGGTACGTTACAGGCCTCAATGACACTATTTCATACGGGTCAGGGCGACCTCTTTGGATGAGTGTGGTGGGGGTCGGCTGGGGTGTACCTTGGCTTTGATGTTTTGTTTTTAAGGGACGAGGGAAGGGGACGGGGAAGGGCAGGGGGGTGGGTTAGAATGCCCTGTGTCTTGTCGAAAGGCTCGTTTGGTTAGTGAATATTAGCCTCTGATGACTTATCGATAAAGCACCTTTTAAATGAGGGATCGATTAAGAAGCGAGAGAGCGCGGCGAGGGTGGGGAGTTGGGTGGGGGGGCTTTAAATACACACATTCACATAAGCTTACAAGAGGAGGGTCCAGTTTAATGCCCCGACTGGTAGCGTCTGCAAAATTACGGCACCGGTTGTGTGAGGCTCGCTTCGGACCGTCCACCGCTTAACATCACTTCCATAGCTATTTGTTTAAAAATACGATGTACTGTATATATATTTATATATATATATATATATATATATATATATATATATATATATTTCTATATCTATTTATATTAGATAACTGGTTGTCCATTCTTTCTGCAGTTAGAGCGATAAAATAATGGTAGAGAAAAAACATCATCACAGGATAGCAGCATCTTACGTCACGCATGGATTGCATCACTTTGGCGGCCGAGCGAGCGTTAAGAAGCGGAGCGCTGACGTTGGCGTGTATGTGTGTGTGTTGAGGAATCCAGTATGCACAGCTAAAGCTTTGAATGAGCAGACATGAGAATATGGCTGAATGGATGGAGATGGCAGCAAACAACACCAAAAATTAAACGCTGAATAAGAAAAAAAAATGAAATCAAGGCAATGAAGCAGAAAGTTGAGTATTTTTTCCAAAAATCGTAAAAAAAAGAAAAAAAACATGCAAGTCAGTCGGAGGAACTGCTTGCTGTTTTAAGGCTTGATTATCAGTTTCCGACGAGGCTTTGAGGAGAACAAATGGAGCGACAACGTGAGGAAGCCGACGACACAAAAGCCTTACGAGAGCGTCTCAAGTGTTTCGATTTCATCCGACGTGATTTCTTTAAAACAAACAAAAAAAATTCTCTTGGATTTCTCTTTCTATCCTGTAGCAAAAAAACAAAAACAAAGATTCCCTCACTTCATGAAGAAGTACTGCAGCAAGCAGGCGATGAGGATGGACAAGCCGGCAAAGACGCACACGATGAGCGCCGCAAAGCGCTCGTCGCTCGACATCAGGCCCGAGCCCTTGGCGGCGTCGGCGGCGCACGGCTCGCCCGATGCCGCCGCCTCCTGGCGCCGCAGCGTGAACAGGGAGGAGGGGCTGAGCGGGCCGCACAGTTCCTGGCACGAGTCCTGGCAGCGGCGGCAGGCGCCCACACGGAAGCGGTAGTCCGTGTTGACCTGGAGGCCCGAGATCTGGAACACGCCCTCCTCACCCTTGAACACCTGACGGAAAAACACCGAGATGGATGTCATTCAAAATCAAAGGTGTTCTTGCTACAAAAAACAAATAGAAACAAACTCGTCAAAATACAACCCATGGTTTTCACCCCAAATTCGTCGGTGGACACCAAAATGGCCGACTTCCTGTTTGTTTGGGATTATAGGTTCTTGAGACTTTTCTGTGCGTCCTGTCATGACTGACGTCTCCACCGAATTTCAAGACGATCCATGAAACTGGTGGCTGGGGCAATTTTTTTTTCAAATTTAAAGGGGGTGCTGCTGAGTGAATTTTGGGACTTTGTGTTTGGGGCCCCTGAAATATCACATTTTTCACCGGACCTGACGCGCTTGCAAATTTTGGTGAGTTTTCATGCACGTTAAGGTCCTCAGAATGAGAATAATGATAATAATAATAACAAGAAACATAGCAGTTTCAAAAGGGCCTTCGCGCGGCTCTCACGAGGTGCTCGAGCCCTAACAGTAGTAGCAGGCTAAAGGGTAGACTGTGAGTCAGATTCCATCTGTTCTATCATGCCAAAAGTTTTTACAATGACACAAATACTGGTTTTCACAGAGTTTGCTGCAATCAGTGTTTTCAGATATTTTTGTAAAATGTTCCTGTGGTTTACTTTCATACATGGCAAAGGCTTTCATTCAAGGTTACATGTAAGTTTACTGCCGCTGTTTGTGGTTCGGGAGAGACTCGTGATGCACTTCAATGGCTTTATGAGCGAGAAGAGAACGCACATGCAGTGAATATTCACACAGGAGCTGCTGTCGGCCACTCTCCACACTGCTAACCTTCTGCTAGCACTAAGCAAACAGTCATCTCTAGCCGGCTCACGTCACACACGTCACTTCCCAGGCGCACACAACAAGTCACAGATGCCGTTTTCCACTTCATATCAGGTCTTTTGAATGCCTTATACTTGTGTTTTCGCTCATTTAGCCATTTTGATGCTTAATTTAGGCCATGAATACATGCAGTTTGCTTAAATATGCATTTGTAACTATAAAAGAGCACATTCAACCACGACACAGCGATCATTAATTAATTAAAGAGTGAGGGAGCGATGTTCCAACCGCGGCGTGGCGAGGGACGACTGTATATGCAAATGGCCATCATAAAAACTGAGGCAGCAGACTTTGTGAAAATGAATGTTTGTGTCATTCTCAAAAAATGTGGCCATGCCAGCATACATTTGACGTGTGCGACGTATATTGAGGGCGTTATCGTGTCAGAAATAGGCATTTTTTTGCTATTCCCAGGGGTCTCGTAGTGTGACCCCCACAAATAGTGGCGTTCAAGTGTACCTTTGTAACTAGGTAGAGTTCTTACTCTGCAGTGTACGTGTACACAGTGTATGTGTGTGTGTGTGTGTGTGTGTGTGTGTGTGTAAGCAATAAGAGCTTCTCAATCAATACACACTTCATTTTTTGTGTGCTCCCTGAGGAGATTAGAGAGAATTCCCTTTCTGCTCCAACACAGCTTGACAGGAATACGAATGAACCAATACTGTGCTTATTTCATCTGTGTGTGTGTGTGTGTGTGTGTGTGTGTGTGTGTGTGTGTGTGTGTGTGTGTGTGCGTACCTGCTTGTATTCCGACTCACGTCCCACCAGCACCTGGAGCACATAGCTGACAGGATCGCCTCTCATTGGCGGGATGGTCTCCCATGTGATCTCGCACGCGTTCCCCTCCAGCTGGTGCACTCTGGGAGCTGTCAGGCGAACAACACGTTGAAGTCAACATTGATCTACCGTAAATGCTGTAATTATAGATGAGGCGTTTGTTTCCTTAATGTGCAAAGAACAGACGATAATTGGAAAGAAGCTGTGTGAAAACTCACTACATTTACAGTATATCCTTAACAATGATTTGGAGTGCATGAGAAAGTGGAAAGGGAGCTGTACTGTAGCTCTCTTTGGCCACATGCTCATTTATTAACAAGTATATTGCACAACACAATAGCAACAGAACCAGTGTTGTAACAGCGATAAAGAGCAAACTGCTCAGCTAGCATGAATAAAAAAATGCATGGTTGTAAGAAGCACAATGCATCCCTGCGGGCACTTATTTATGCGCATGCGGCATGTATCATAAAAGCCGTTCAACGAGAGAATGTACCTTTGAGGGCGGGGGGCACAGACTTGGTGGTGCAGAAGGTGTGGCTGTCAGAGAAGGGGCCGTCGCCGGCGTCGCTGATGGCCTGTATTCTGAACGTGTAGCTGCTGGACTCAACCAGTCTCTGCACCTTGTAGGTGTGGCTCGGCCCGCGGTAGATGGTCACGAACCTGCCGGGGCGAAAACAAGGGGCGATGAGTCGTGAAAGGAGATTCAAAAGGAGCACTGGCGCTCAAGCGGCACCATCCATCTGAGCTATCGGAAAGACGAAAAGACGATAATGGAGACGGGCAGACGATGGAAGAAAGATGAGGAAAGATGGAGGAGGTGAAGTTTTGCAAGGAGGCCATAACTCCTGATGAAGTCTTAATGCGGCCGCAATGCTGACGAGTGCATTTAAAAAAAAATGTTCTTCTCGCTGATTTACTGCCTTATTACGTCGCTTGTGGAACATTCTTATGCATTCACAAACTGCGCCAATTCTTTGCTTTTACTTCAATCTACTAAATCATCACATTAGAATGGATTTATTCTTCTGCTGCTGTAGGAAAACACACAAACAATGGCGGTAATTATTATTTCCGTCATTAATTAATTATTCAAACTATGTTTCTTGATTATTTATGTATTAATTTACACAATAAAAAACACAATAAAACACAACAGCATTTTGTAAACAATCATTAAAGCAATAAAAACAAGAAAAAACACATGAAAAGCAATAATTAACGTGTCCAAGTATCATTTTAGAGGCAGAGTAACCATAATTGATAACATCAGTGTTTCCGGCCCGCCACAAATACACTTGGACCGCCACAAACATATTTGGCTACGTGTTTGCCTTTGCTCAAAAACACATCAGCTTGCCTGCCAGATAATAAGGCTGTCATGTTCCGTGTTGTCGCTCTGCTGCCACCTATCTGTTTTCTGTTTCAGTGCACACCGACCCCTAATGACTCATGAGAAACACCTGTGTTCAATTACCTACGCCTTTATCAGCTGCTGCCAGGCTACAGACTGTTGCCAGTTATTCCCTTGCCAACCCTGCTCCCTGCTCCCTGCTCCCTGCTCCCTGCTCCCTGCTCCCTGCTCCCTGCTCCCTGCTTCCTGCTTCCCTACCCTACCCTACCTTACCTTGGCTCCCAACTGGTCACTATTTTCTTGTTGCTATTTTGCCTTACGTGTTTTTTCCCAGCTAATTGTTGTATACTTACCTGTACTGTATTCCATTTTCTGCAGCTTCCTTAGTTTCGTGTGTGTTTTTCTCCTGCCATTGCAGTGTTTTTTGGTAGTGTTTTTGGCCTGCGCCCTGAGTACCTTAGTTATATTTTTGTATTTTTGTTGTACCTTTTTGTATTTATTACCTGCGGTAATAAATTGTATTTTTTACCAAGCGCTGTGTTGAATCTGCATTTGGGGTTCCAACACTTGGCAACAGCCAATCGTGACAAAGATGACAAGAGCAAGAGGGGTCGGTGTTGCCGGTGTTGTTCTATTTAGCGAGTGATCAGGCCCCTCTTGATGCTCGTTTTCAAAAAAGCGACAAATCTAGTGAAGAGTCTGTGGCTGTTGCCCCCCCCCCCCATCAAAAAGCACTCACAGGCGACTCCTTCTCGAGAATAAAGTTACGAAAAAAAAATCGGAAATTTACGAGAATAATGTTGGAAATTTATGATTTTTTTTCATAAATGTAAAACTTTTTTTCTCTTAAATTTACAACTTTACAAGAATGAAGTCGTAAATTTACGAGAAAATAGTCGTAAATTTGCGAGACTTTATTCTCGAAATCTGAGATCATGACTATTTTTTAAAGTGGCCCTAATACTCAAGTGGAAGTCACAGCTGGAGGAAATCCTGGAAACATATTGAGGGATGAACACCTCTCTGACAGTATCAATCAAAACACAGCATTGGAATCCTGATAAGTTAACCGTACAATTATTCTAATTATCACAGGAGGGTGAAAATTCAAAAAATGACCCGAGCGAGCCATCCCCTTGTTCACAGCCTCTCTGCATCGCTCTCTAACAATCCATCATCATCACCACCGCCTCCCTCTCCTTTGGAACGCAGCTCAATTAGCACGCAGCGCCATCACAGGGATGTGTTTAACGAGATGAACCATGGCTTTGATTGGCTGCCAAGCGCTCGTCCGATGAACCAGAAGGCGAAGGAGGCCCGCGCGGAGGCGTGTCGCTCCATTGCTGTTGGACACTTTGGTTTGTTTTGTGGTTCCTGTTGAATGTCGCAGCGAGGTTAGCGGAGACGCCCTCCTAAGTTCGATACCCTTAAGCCGTCATCTCATTTTACCGTCACATCTACCACGTTGCCATGGAGACCATCAAACACAGGCTTTGAAGATGACGTATAGCTTTAGAAAGGCAGTCATAGGGCAGATAGGAGATAAAGATGTGGAAATACACAAAGGAACACCGTGGGAGATTGTACAATAATAAAACAATTCCATACTGGGGATACTAAAAGAAAAGCACCTTCCTTTTTCATATAGCAGAACAACAAGAAGTGGCTTATGTGTATTAGTACGTCCGTCTGCCAATACAAGAGCTCTGTGAAATACTACAACCACAAAAATACTGTATTTCCTCAAATACAATGCAGAGAGTATTAGGCCTTGATTTGTAGAAATGCATTTTTAGAATCCCGATCGTCATCTCTTTACATGTACGTTTCCGTTTCTTTTCTTATGTTACGCTATTGTTGTTTTGTTTGCTGCTGTTCTTCTGTTAAGCGACTTGGGGTATCTTGAAAAGCGCCGTATAAGTCCAAAACATTATTAGCATTGTTATGTTTTGTGAACATCACTGAAGTAAAAATTGCAATAGAAAATAATGCTGTCAATGATATAATCACATATAATGAGACACACAACTGATCAGGGCTAAATGGTTACTAACTAAATATTAATTAAAACTGATGCAAAATAATTGGTATTAAAATAATAGCTCATACATTCATTTAATAATAAATAATACAAATAATATTTAAAATAAATTAAGTAAATAATAAAAGTAATATTTTAATAAAAATAAGATATTACAATAATCTTTAAATTAAAGAAAATAATACATATGAATTAATATAAATATAAAAAATAATACAAATAAATAAATATATTTACAATGATATATAAAAAGATATAAAACACACTTTAGCACACCAGATTATAAAATTAATAATGCAAAATAAAAATAATATACATTTTTAAAATATTATATAGAATAATTTAATTACTTGTGTTAATTCTGTTAATTTAATAATGACCTGCTCTTTAAAAAAAATATATTTTAAAAATGATTTATTGTGTTGTTTAGTGGAAAAAAAGGAGGCGTTCATTGGAGGTGTGGTATTTAATTGAGGCGCGGCATCCATTGGAGCGGCGTCCACAAGTTAGCATTTTTGGAGTGTGCAGGTGTGCCTAATAAAGAGGCCCGTGAGTGATGTGGAGGAAAAGCAAGAAAGCAAAGAGAGGAGCTGACAGTTATGAGAGGATGCATTTATTCCTTCTGAGGCCTCAGTGGGGTAGGGGTAGATTTTCTTGAAATAGAATGAGGGGAATAAAAATGTATGAGCGGAAACCAACGAGGCTTGGAGGCGGCCAGCAAACATCGGCAAAAGGATATTAAACGTGCGTGGGCCAAAATAGAAAATGATATTTGCACGATTTGCATTGAGCCGTTCAATATGTTTGTTTACAGCACAGAAACGTTTGATTGTTTCAGGGCTCCCTTCAAGGATGTGGTTGCCATGGCAAATGATCCAATCATGGCCATTTCTTGCTGGGGAAAAAGCTAAAGCACCTTGGCAGCAAGGACAAAGTACGCAGACGATATTGGAGACATGTGGTTCATGCACATGCAGGACGTGGTAATGGAAGAAAACGTGGAGATGCTCCGCCCTCTCTTCCACGCTTTCACCTGCTGCTTCATCATCACCGTCGTAGGTCATGCCAAAAGGTGTTTGATGAGATTCTTTTGCATTTCATTATTATTATTATCTTTTTACGGTCTCTAATTATATTTGGGTTTTTACTTTTTAAAAAAAATTATATTATATTTTATTTTTATTATATTTTATTTACTGCAGCAATCTTACCAAAAACTTGATTTTATTATTATAGTAATGTTTTTATTATGTTTATATTATACTATAATAAAATATTGCAGAATATTTTAGATTATTATTATTATTATTATATATATTTATTTGATGTTATTTTTATTTATTGAATTATATTTAGGTGTACCTTTTCCATGATTATCATTACCTTTGTGTGTTGATTATGTCTGTGTATTCATCTACCTCGGTCTAGTTTAGTAGCTTTTTTGTGTGTGCTATTTTTAGGTGACTACGTTTGACTCCTTACGTTGAACGTAAAGGACAGAAGAGCGTTTGCATGCAAAGGTGCATACGGGCGCCATCAATCTGAAGCCAGAAAAAGTGAGAAATGTGTAATTTACTTTTGCACACATACGCAGCTTAGGACAAAACGGCCTTGGGTAACATATGATAGCATTGTGTGCGTTTAAATGTGGCAGATTTTAAAAATATCTCACTAAATTGAGTGTAATCTGTGCCATCTGCTAACTAACTGGTGCGCCCGCAGGCTGCCAAATGTGATGCGCGCCAAGGGCCCCAATGCTCTGACAGAGGACGCCTTTATAACGAGGACTTTACGGCCTCATTGCGGTTCAATCCAGCCCATTTCCTCCTCGTTATTTCCTTTTCTTAATAGAAAAGAAGCTATTTGCGTGGCTCCTCGGCGGCCATGTTCATCGCCCCCTTGCTCGCGTTGCCTTCACGTCTGATTGCCAAGACCGGCCTTAACGTGCCTCCTCTGTGGTACATCTGGTTACCACACACACACGCACGCACACACGCACGCACACACACACACTGAAGCTGTCTAACGACCTGCTCATGTTCTGTGTAGTATTGACCTTCCTGCTCCATTATTGACTCGCAGCACGGTGCAGGGGGGAAAGGGAAAGATACACTGTCACCCCTGTGGTCATGACTTGAGGTACTCCCGCACAATCTAATCACGTGTCCAATACATGCAAAATGGTGCAAACAAAATAAAGTTTGACTGCGACTTGCACTTGGAGGTGTTTCTAATATTTGGACCCTGCAAAGCTAAGTACAGTACATGCGCCAACATATCAGGAGCACCCCTCAGTAGCGAGTGCAGCTGTACCTGGACCTGGACCTGGACCTGGACCTGGACCTGGACCTGGACCTGGACCTGGACCTCTACCTGGACCTGTACCTGGACCTGGACCTTATTTCAATTATTCTAAGGATTTTTATGTTTAGTTATTTTATTTATGTTAAAATGCTTTTACATTATTTTCAATTGTATACATTTTTTAATTGCATAAAAACAAATTGTATTACCTTCCATATATTTTTGTTAATATAATATAATAATATTATATTATATACATTTTTGTTTTGTGAATAATGCTTAAATGATTATATTTTGCATTATTATTATTATTATTTTGTACAGTATATATTTATAGTAACATTTTGCAACTTTACGGGTTTTTTTGTGAATAATGCACAAATTTAGTGAGCGTATGACCAGATATGAAGAAAAAAATAAATAAATAATCTAAAATATTTCCATATATTAGGTGCCTATATAAATGATTCTGAACTATAATGACATTATATATTTTTTAAAAAATGGTTATTACTTGTTTTGGTTTTTTTACAAATAATTTTAAATTAAACTGCTTAAAAACTACGACACTAATTTCCATGAAACTAAATGGAGGGATGCTCCCATGATTAATAATGATAAATAATGAATAATACAAACCTGAATGAATAAAGCATGCATTTAAAGGTGATATGACCAGTTGTAAAACTAAAAGAAAATGTTTTTTAGTGTATGTAAATGTCTTATATTTATATATAGCAAGTCAACGGTAACATAGCAGGGTAGTGCATTCCACCTGTGGTTTTTGTCCTCCATCTGCAGCGTGTAGTACATGTCGTCGGCCAGCAGGGAGCGGGTGTTGCTGGCGTTCTCGCCCCACTTCAGCTTCAGGCTCTGCGGCCCGGCGGCCGAGCACTCCAGAGGGGGCGGGGCCGGGGGCAAGGGGTGCGTCCTCGCCAGCAGGGCCGGACTCGAGGGGCTGCACCCGATGGCATTCACCGCCTGGATCTGTACGCTGGGAAAAAAAACCAAAACACGGAGGTTTAATGATAGAAATATTTGAAAAAAGTGTAGTGGCTCTACCTAGTGGCCACGTTGGTGAATTACAGTTCAACCAATCCATAAATCGCAGAGAAATGTAATACATGTGTATTTTTTGGGAAAGCAGATAATAAAATCAAATATTTTGAATATTTTGGTTGCCTTATCTGGCGCCACGAGTGATCAAATCATTAGAAACAGCTCACACCTCTACGCTAATACCAAATGAAAAGCCAGTGTTATTTTCCTCCCTTCCCGCAGCCTGATGAGCTGATTAGCATCCGAGTCAGACACCTTGTGCCCGGCAGCACGTGGCATTTCGTGGCTAACACTCTGACCTTTCATTGAAATTCACACAGCCCAGCCAAAACATGAGGATCCGTCTGTCAGGGAGGATTCATACGCACTTGATATGGATTTTGCATGATTGGAATCGCATTTTCAAGTCCTTCACCCTGGCCAGTGTCATGATAGTGGGCCCTTTTCTGCCTTTTTAGCTAATTGTTGCGCTCCTGTCTTGAAGTCGGGCGATTTTATTTTCCATACAGTATTGATACATTTTTATTTACTTACATAAAAAAAGTAATGAGGAGGTCGTAACTTCATTTAAAAAATAATAATAACGTCACAATATTGTAAAAATAATATATTCATTCCATGTAGTCAAATTGACCAAATTAATAAATACAGTCCACAGGATTTAACTGTTATATTATTTTTGTCAGTGTACACAAACTCATTTCCATCCATCCATCCATCTTTTTCCGCTTATCCGAGGTCGGATCGCGGGGGCAGCAGCCGAAGCGGGGAAGCCCAGACTTCCCTCTCCGCGGCCACTTCGTCCAGCTCCTCCCGGCGGATCCCGAGGCGTTCCCAAGCCAGTTGAGAGACGTAGTCTCTCCAACGTGTCCTGGGTCTTCCCCGAGGCCTCCTACCGGTCGGTCGTGCCGCGATCACCTCCCCAGGGTGGCGTTCGGGAGGCATCCTGACCACATGCCTGAGCCACCTCATCTGGCTCCTCTCAATGTGGAGGAGCGGCGGTTCTCCTGATACTTGGACTTTATTCTTGTAAAATGACAGCTGTTTTTTCCATTCCTGCTGTTGTGTTTCCTCTACTATTTCAGCTTTCTTCTCATAAAGTTTCTTTTCTTAATTATGTCTATCTTGTCTTTATTCCCATAATATTGGAATTTTTCCCCCACCAAATTTTTCAAAAATTACAGCTTTTCAAAATGATATTAGAGTATCTTTCCTCATAATATTACGAGTTCATTCTAAAAAAAACTATTTTAGTTTTCAAATATCTTATATATTCAAATTTGACATATTTTAAGCCCTTGGCAAGTCGGGGTTCACCCACACGCACACGCACATGCACACACACACACACACACACACACACACACACACACACATGTGACACGAAAAACACCCATAAATTCACCCATTTAAAATGTGAATAACAATAATTCAAGTATGCTATCACTGTAAATAACAGGAATTACCGTCATTGCCACACAAAACAACCCCCCCCCCCCCCCACACACACACACACACTTGCTCATCTGTACCTGTGTGCACATGCAAATGCACACATGCACGATGTTGTGGCGCCCATTACGCAAGAGAGCAGAGTGACATGGGAACAAAAACAAGCTGGGAATGAAAACAGTGATGTGTGTGCGTGTGCGTGTGCGCGCGTGTGTGTGTGTGTGAGTGTAATTACTCCTCCCACACATACACACACTTACAGGTAATAATAACAGAATAGCTTACAGAAGGATAACAACAGCACCTGGTGATTCAGGCACAAATAGTCGTTGTTTATTTAGCATTTCTCAGAAACGGCCTGCAAGCTGGCTATTTAGCACCGAGCTTCCAAAAGCGTTCTTTGAAATATATATTTATTTCAATAAAGAACACTATGGACCAAATGAAATCGCCTTCAGTTTAAAAGCAACGTGATTGTTGATTAATGAAGGCATTTCACTGCATTCTCTACATTGGATGGGGACGCAAATCATTTATAAAAATAGAAATCATTAAATATTAATTATTAGCTTCCACGTCATGTCCAATTTTAGCAGCAAAAATAAAATAAAATACACAAGTAAATAATATTGTAAAAAAAAGTATATCCTGGCATGTCAAATTGCGTATTTTTTTAAACTATAGTGGATCAAGAGAATTTAGTCAATGGATCATTTTTTGTATTTGTTTTATTATTTTTATTACATATACATCTTTGTATATTTGTAATTACATTATTATTATAAATTATTAGCTTGCTCATCATGTCCAATTTTAGCAGCAAAAATAATCTATTGTTTCAAATAAAATAAATAAATAATAATAAAAAAAATTAATTCAGTTATTCATTTTTTGAATGAATGAATAACATAATAATAACATTAAAAATAAACATGTTTTACTACGGTATTATTATTTTTTTATTATTTAGACTTTTTTTTATCAACATTTAAAATAAAATATTATTAATTATAAACTGTTAACGTCCCCATTATCAAAAGGTGACTCCTTCATGGATGCTAACAGCAAGCACGCTAACACCCTAAAGGTGTAGCAGGAGTACATATTTCGGTTTGTCCTGCGTGTGTTTTGGATACAAAAATAGAATCCATAAGAGCCAAAATTCCTCACATCCCATAAGCTAAACATGAGACCCAGTACCTGTACTCGCTGTCCGGCTGCAGACCGCTGACGACGTAACCGGTCGTGGGCTCCACCGTGATGGTCCTCTCATCCAGAGAGATGATGTAGGAGGAGATCTCCGCCCCGTTGCTGTTTGGCTCCTCCCACTTCAGGAAGAGACAGGTGGACCGCGACTGGCCCGACTCCGAGGAGGCCGGGAGGTCCAGGAGGCCGAGGGAGGAGACCGAGTCGGGGATGGTGGCCGGCGTCTGGAAACCGACCTGCTCACTGTGAGGCCCCGCCCCTGCTTGATTGACAGCCTGAGAAGGAAGACAGGAAGAAAGGAAGAAAAACAATGATATGAAGCAGGGGGGGCCAAACAGCGAGGGCCACGAAAGGATGCAACTTTTGTCTTTACAATATGACTTCTATCACTTACAGATGTTTTTTCCGTTTCTGCTGTTGTTGTTGTTTTTTTTTAATTTGCCAAACATTTCAACTTTCTTTTGTAAAATTTCTTTCCGTAATATCATGACTTCACTCCAATAATATTAGAACTTCTTTCCCAACCTCATTTTTCCAAAAATGACAACTTTGCTTTGTTTGATTTTCCTATTATGCTTAAAGAAAAATAACATATTTTTTCTGTAATATTTCAACTCTACGCACCAAAAATGTCATTATTTTCCTTATAATATTACGAGTTTATTGTAAAAAAAAATTCTTTTTTTTCTCTATGGAAAATGACTTTTTACTTTCACTTTTCACTTTCACTTTTCACTTTCTCTTTTTTTCTTACTTCTGCTTTTTTTCAGCTATTTCAACTTTCTTCTTGTTAATTTTTATTCCCATAATCACAACTTTATTCCCGTTATATTCCCATTAAAACACAGATTTTTTCTTTCCTATTTCAACTCTATGCGACTAAAATGACATAATTTTTCCTCAGAATATTCCCAGTTTATTCTAAAAAAAATGCACATTTTTTTCTTGTTAGACTTTGTTCTCTTAAAACTTATTTTTATTTCTGGTGTGTTTTTTTTCCAACTATTTCAACTTTCTTCTTGGGAACGTTCTTCTCGTAATTACGACTTTATTCCCGTAATATTTTGACTGATTTTCTCAACCTAATTTCCCAAAAATTATAACTTTATTTTGTAGCGTTTGTTTCTCATAATATCATGACTTAAAACTAACACATTTTTTTTTTATATTTCAACTCTATGCGACTAAAATGAGATTATTTTTCCTCATAATATTACGAGTTTATTAAAAAAATTGCAATTTTTCTCGTTGGAATATGACTTTTTTCTCTTAATATTTCCACTTTATTCTCGTAAAATTACTGCTTTTTTAAAAATTATTTTCCAACATATTTCGACTTTCTTCTTGTAAATGTTCTTCTTGTAATTCGGACTTTATTCCCATAATATTTTGACTTTATTCCCATAATATTCTAACTTCTTCCCCAACCTAATTTCGCAAAAATGACAACTTTATTTTGCTTTATTTATCATATTGCGACTTATGGCTTTTTTCTTCAATATTTCAATATTATGCTACTAAAATGACGTTATTTTTCCTTAGAATATTACAACTTTATTTACATAAATGTACAACTTTTTCTCGTTAGATTACAACTTTTTTCTCTTAATATTCTGACTTCATTCTAGTAAAATTAATGCAGATTTTAATCACTTTTTCTGTTTTTTTTGTTGCTTTTTTTAAAAAGTGTTTTTGTTCAATGATATTTTTGGAATGTCCGGTGGGCCAATTAAAAAAACAGCACTTTGGATGTTGGGACGAGAGCTGTAGAACATGGTGGACTTGTGGGCACCTGTAGCCTGCAGCAGTAGCCCGTAGCGGGCGTCAGGTCCGACACTTCACACTGCGTGGCCGAGCCGCAGTAGATGAGCTCCATGGGCTCGTCTTCCCGCCCCCACTCCAGACGGTACTCGGATATGTCGCTACCCGAACCCTCTGGACTCTGGATGACACAAACATACAGTAAATAGTGTCAATGACATTGGTGGCGCCCCCTGTGGGTTGGCATACATCTAATGCAGATATCCTCACAAACGTTTTGCTCGACGGCGACCATCTTTTTCTTGCTCAAATTTCTCAAATTCTGATTTTCGATTGAAAGTTTGTTGTTGCGTTGTGTGGCTTTGATGTCACACTAGCTTACGCAGCTACCGCCATGCCCGCTAAAGCATCTTTGGGTCATACTTTGCCATTCCGCATTGGAATGGGAAGCAGCCTCTTTCCTCCTTAAATGTTTCTCACCTCCCAGTTGAGCGAGACGCAGGTGTTACTGGTTAGAATGATGAGTGGCGCCCCACACTGGCCAGGAGGACCCACTGCAGTCGTCACCTCGGTCAGCTCAGAGTACTCGCCGAACTAAAAAAGCAAAAAAAAAAAAATACATTTCATGTTTCAATGCACTATTTTTATTTGATTTGGGCTAGTTCCTCACCCCGGCCTCATTGGCAGCCCTCAGTCTGAAGCTGTATGTGGCCCCGGGTAGCAGACTACCCACGGTGCATTGCAGCTCCGGCCCGTGGAAGACTTCGGCTGGCTTGGCGTCGCCCTCGCTCATCTCCAGGCTGAACACGCACGCCTCGCTCACGACCTCTGAGGCAGGAGAGTCTGACGGGGCGGGGTTATGAAACAAAATAAAATGCTTTGCGGGGTTTTATGTAAAAAAAAAAAAAAAAAGAAAACATTTCAAAATAAATTTGAAAAAATGTGACGTACAATTGGGTGCGATTCAACTGAAAAACGGGTGTGAAGATGATTTTACTTCCTGATGTTTGTTTGCTATTCATATTAGGGAGTGAAGCCAACCCTTTTAAAATAGGTTTTCCTTTGCTGTAAAACGATTGAATATCACAACTAATTTAAAAACACGATAAAAAAATGAACATTATTCGTAACAAAAAATGCATTAAAAAAATTATAATTATAAAAATATAATTCTAAAAATATACGTATTTTTTTAGATTGTCTATTATTTAACACGCTGGGGTTTGTTATTCCTGTTAGGGAGTGAACACAACCCTCTTAAAATATGTTTTTTCTGCTGTAAAAAAAATGACCAAAATAAATATAGTATTAAAAATTATTAAATACATTATTTACACAATAATGTTGAAAAAAATGTGTGAAAATTGTTTTTTTTTTTTTAAATTTAGGGCTGTCAATTGAGTAAAGTGTTTAATCAGGGTTGATCGCATTTTTGTCCATCGTTAACTCATCATTAATCGCAGATAGAAATACTTTTTTTAATCTTTAATAGGTAGGGAGGTAAATCTCACCAATAAATACATAAAATTATATATAAAGGGATATAAATTTTGGAAATATGCGCCATTATTTTATTAAAAAAATAACATCCCCCAGTTTTTGAATGTTTAATGCGAGCGTCGGTTTGTCCTACTGTGTTTGACAGTCCTTGAACGCACCTGCTAACGTTGTCACATGCACTGATAGACTACTGTACTGTACTTTTCTTTCACCTCATATTTGCTTCCAAATGCTGATACCATGTGGGAATACGTAACACATAAAGATAAGATTTGATGACCTTACTGAGTGCTAATGTGCACATTTGTGGTACACAACCTCCAGGCTCGTACTGGTGGATGGTGGCTCTGTATTCATTTCGTCCTTTTAATTTGATGTTGTTCTTGTGGGTTTCACACGCTACATAATAAATAAGATAAATTAAGATTGCTATAATGTACGTATGTTTTACTGAGGTGTTGAAAGTCTTTCCCGGTGACTCGCTAGTGCGCTGCTAATGCTATTCGCAGCCATTCTAGACTTCAGCCCCGGTCGTCAAATTGACGGCCTGTGACCAGCAGCTCGTAACCCAAATTTTAGCTTGCAGTTCAAAGCAAAAATCAGCCGAGAGACGGCTCGCATCTAAAAACACACTCGTTACGTATGCCAAGGTACTACCGCATAAATGACAATAAAA
The DNA here is from genome assembly GCF_027744805.1 of Dunckerocampus dactyliophorus. Lineage (NCBI taxonomy): Eukaryota > Metazoa > Chordata > Actinopteri > Syngnathiformes > Syngnathidae > Dunckerocampus > Dunckerocampus dactyliophorus. The sequence continues at coordinate 28,097,147 of NC_072831.1, read as the reverse complement.
ACAATACGTGCAGTGCTCCAGTCTCTGGCAGGCGACGCAATCTTGTTGCTTGGAGCGAAGGGACTATCCACACGGAAACGTTTTCAGGTCAAAACGGCAAAGTATTTTATCGTTTCAGCCTCTCATCCACACAGGAACGTCGTTCTGGGCGATGGTATTTTTTGAAAGCGGCTTCCAGAGTGGGAAAATCTGAAAATGCTGGCTTGTCGTTGCCTTGTGGACAGGCAACATAATATTTGGATATTTTGACTGACACAACTCACCCAAGTCGACCTTCTCCCCATATTTTGTTGTCTTATACTCCATCACGACTTGCAGAAGTAATTCCACTTCTCGTAAGTCTAAAAGAGCCTCGAAAAGTGCAAGACGACGGACTTATGTCTTTCTTCCATGGTTTGGTGTGTCATGTGGTTCCGCCCGCATGTTCCTGTCTGGATGCAAGTATTGACTAAAAAAAAATAATCTCAGGAACGTTCCCGTGTGGACAGAGTCTAAATTTACGAATCAAAATACCTTTTCTTTCTCCATTTCTGCTGAATATTTGTTCCCGCTTGTGGCTACACAGTCACTGCTGTTTCCTCAAACCGCAGTGTGGGCCGAGGGTCAAACAGGATGTGCGCACGTTCATCGTACGTCAAAAAAAAAGGAAACTTCTGTTACTTTTAGAGCCCTAAAAATATTGTACAAATATATACTTCATTTTTTTCGGTTGCCTATTATTTTATTCTTATCACAAAGTGAATACAACCCTCTTAAAGTAGTTTTTTTTCTGCTGTATTATCATAATAAATATAAAAATATATACATATAAAGAATATATTTGATGATGACTTGCACAATACCATTGAAAAAATGTGTGAAGGTATTTTTTGAAAGTGATAGAAGTCTTTTTTTGGGTTGTCGATTAGCATGGCACTTGCAGGGGCACCGCATCCACCTGCAAGGGCGTCTCATGTGCTCGGCCACCTTTCAGGTCAACCTGCAGCTTTTGAATGGAATTTAGGTCTGGGCTTCACCCCAAACAACCTCGCTGAGTTTGTTTCCAGTTAAAATGAGGGGGCGAAATCCACCCAGGTGACCTTCACCTGCGTTTAATTGCGGCAATCAGTGCAAAGCGGCTAAAAAAAACCAAGTGCTTCCTCGGCAGTGCATGCTGGGAAAAGGGGGCCTGCTGACATCCACCAGCGGCGCTCCTCTAATGGGAATGTGACGAAAGTTGAGGGTGATACGAGGCTGGCTGCAGTTCTCTGATGGGCTAAATTAGACCTCCATTAGGGTTGAAGCGTGCTTTGACTGAGGTTACATTAGAGCGGGCAGGCAAAACACATCAGGTAGCCAGAGGGTGATTAGGGAGCCTGGCAGCAATAAATAAAAAATAATCAAACACACTCACCCCACTCTAACTGCACCTCCTTGTGTTTGGCTTTACCCACAATCCTCGGCGGCTGGCAGGGCCCCGGCGGCACACTTAACGTGCGGACGGGAACGCTAACGGTGCACTTGAGGAGCAGAGAGGATCGCATCACAATGGCGCTCTGCATGCAATATAAACGTCAAGCGGTACTGCATCATGGGAGCGATGAACTACCTGACTGTGCCCCCCGGTGGTGATGCTGCACACCCGCAGGTGGTACACGGTGCCCGGAGCCAGGTGCTCGCACACACACTCTGTTGATGGACCGCTGTACGCCACCTCCCATTGGCTCGCTGCACACACACACACACACACACACACAAACACACACACACACGACAAGAAGGTGAAAATCGGTCTAGTAAAACCAGATTTAGGATCAATAATGATCATGAAGGCAGCCGCTTTAAAAGCAAAAATTGACAGGCAATGAAACATGACACCTCCTTCCAAATGGTGGAAAAAAAAGCTTGTCAATAACCAATCAAAGCATGAAGATCTGTTTGGTTGCATAGAGAGAGGGGGGAGGGTAAGCCAAAGCTGCCATCAAGTGGCCAAATGAGGCAAGGACTTACGTTGTGGCTTTGAAATTTGCTTCAACAATGTCTTATATTCAGATTTCTTCTATTTTTTGAAGGTAAGCCAACACTGCCACCAAGTGGCCCACCAAGGCAAGGGCACACGTTGTGGTTTTGAAATTGACTTCAATGACATCATATTCAGAGCTCTTCTTCCCCCTTTTTAAAAAGGTAAACCAACACTGTCATCAAATGGCCAACTTAGGCAAGGACACACATCGTGTTGTTGAAATTCACTTCAATGACGGTATACTCAGACTTCTTTTTTTTTTTTTAAAGGTAAGCCAAGACTGCCATCAAATGGCCAACTGAGGCAAGGACACACATAAAGGTGACTATAGGCATGTTATTTCATGTCTAGAGGGCTCTAATAATGTTACAAAACATATTTAGAAGGTCGTAAAACAGGTTTTCTATGCTCTAACTATGAAAATATTCCATTTATAAATAAGGGATCCTACTTTGCGGAAATTCACCTAACACATTCGGGTCTGGAACCAATTAACCACCATAAACGAGGGATTACTGTGATTAATCAAAAATATTTGTAAAAATTGGAATAATAATAACAAACATGTGAGGTTGTGCTTTCAACGTGAACTATCAAGCTAAACACAAAAGTATGTAAAATCGCTAAATCCGACCTTGGGAGTTCGAGTGCAGTTCCACATGAAAGAACTCAAAGTCTTCCTCGGTAGGGACTGAACAGCAGCAGCCGCAGCCGCAATTAAAAGCCTGTCTTTTCATTTGCCACCATTAGGATGCTGAGACAAACAAGAGAACATTCGATTTCCTGGCGGGCAGACATTAGCAAACCCGAACGCCGCCAGTCAAATTGATGCTGACAAAGAAAGGACAGATGGACGCCACAATTGTCTCTGAAATAAAACCAAAGAAAGCGTATGCGGTACCTTCCGAACATCCCTCGCAGATCTCCAGCAAATACGTGAGCGCTTCTGAGCCGCCGTTGTCCTGGGGGGGATCTTTTGGAAAAAGACAACGGATGTTTCATTATGAAGATAATTGATTTTGCTCCGAGCGGCCCTGAAATCACTCCACAACAAGCTAATTACATTGGGAATGATGGTGCTTGGTGTTTATTTAATATGCTTATATTATTGTGCTCGGCACGTGACACTCACCCCATGTGACTGTGAGGGCGTAGGGCGTGGACGCTACGACGCAGGGTGTGGACGGCGGCCCCGGCTTGTCGGGATTGGTGGTGCACACCAGGACCTCGCTGGGACTGCTCTTGCCTTCCATGTTTGACGCGATCAGCTGCATGTGGGGAAGAGGACAGGTTAGATAATGATGGGAATATGTTGCCGTCACGTATGTAAGGTGTCATTACATATGATTGCACTGGAATACTCTATATCCACATCAGGAGATCATGTCTGTACATTTTGTGAGCTTCCTGCGGGGATGCAAACTTATTATCGTGTCATTTCAGCCTATTATCTCATTCGAAAATCGTGTGTTTTCGTTCTGAGGATGGCTGATGGTCCATTACCATTACATGACACATGGATAGTGTTATTCCGGGATACGTGGGCGAAAAACTGTGGTAGAAACAACAAAGTTGCCAGGAGAATGAGGGAATTTTGGACAACACAGTGCAGTCGTCCCTCATTTATCACGGGCAATTGGTTCCGGACCCGACCACGATAAGTGAATTTCCTCAAAGTAGGATTCAATATGAATAAATGGAATATTTTCGTGCTTATGGCATCGAAAACGATCTTCTAAACCTTTTTTATATTATTATTATTGTTGTGTTTGAAATCATTTTAAATTTAATTTAAAGTTGAATTTAATTAATTAATTGAATTAAGGCTAAATTGGGTCCATATATACATCGACATCAAAAAAACAGCAAACAAGTCACAGCAGGTGCTACTTAAAACTATAAGTCAGCTTTAGCCAATCAGAAGCCTGAATAAAGCACTGTTGGGAAAAGACACAACAACATCAGGTGAACCACGCAGGTGACAAAAAAAAACCCAAATAGCGATGTTGTCACATTGATAAACAATTCATAGATTTTTTTCTTGAGTCGTATTTATTTTAGAAATAATATGAAATTGCTCGGTTCTTAAAAACAGCAGAGCGCTCCTGTCATGTAGAGGATCTTTAGCTAACATTTTTTAGCGGTAGGTTCTTCACAACATGTGACTCACCCTGAATTTATACTGCGTGCTCCTCTTCAGGCCTTGTACAGTACAGGTCAAGTTTTCTCCAGTGTACTTCGGGTGAAAGTCAGCTCCCTGCAACGGGACAAGTTAGCGATTAGCGTGTGCGTTTTAGCCTCAGACTCCTGTTGTATGTTTGTTTGCCCAGGCTGCTGCTCACGCTGTTGTCCTCCTGGATCTCGAGTGTGTACTTGAGCTGCTCCTCGCAGGGGCTGCCCTCTGGTCGCCCCCACTCCAGGGTCACCCAGGACACCCCGGCCCGGACCAGACGCGGGGCCAGAGGCAGGGTGGGCAAGGTGCCCATGGTGTAGCAGACCACCTCCGTGCTGAAGCCACTGCAGAACCAAAAAATATATATTCCATATATATTTTCTATATTTTGCTACTTTTCATGGTGTGTTTTAGACATTTTAAGACAGTCCAAACTTTTTCCAGAAAAACTGAAGGATGCTGGGGGGCTACTGTGATACATTTTGTGCATTAAAGATGGTAAAACCAATCCAAAATATATATTTTCTATTATTTTCTTTTCTTTTTTACTTTATTTATTCTATTTGATTTTATATTTAAGCAAGTTAGTGTCATATGTCATAATATACAGTATCTCATTAAGAATGAATTCACTTTATTATTATTTGATTGATTATTTATCTATTTAAGCAGAAGAAAACATCAATCTATAGCTGGCAAAGAAAATGTGTGTAATATCTCATATTTGATTTATATTATTTATTTATTTCAGCTATCTGAATAAAAACATGGTGTTATAGCTTACAAAGGAACTTAGTGGCATATCTCATAAACTACTGCATTCCGATTCAGTTTCAGTTTAGTATTTTATTAATTTTTTTATTTAATGAAATTATTGTCATATCTCATAACATATCTCGTTAGGAATTGATTCATTTTAGTATTTTTATTTTTAAAAATGTAATTTTTTTTATTTAAGCAAATTATATTGCCGCAAATAAAATATATCTCATTAAAAATGAATACATTTTTGTATAATTATGTATTTTATTTACACAAATTAGTGTAGTGTCTCATAATACATCTCATTAAATATTGATGCATTGTATTATTAATTGATTTATTATCGTTTTATTGAAGTAAATTAGTGTGATATCTCATAATATATCTCATTAAGAATGAATACATTTTTGTATTCTTTTATTCATTTATTTTTTATTTAAGCAAATTAGTATCACATGTCATAAAACAGCTCATTAAATATTGATTTGCTTAATTATTATTTTATTATTGTTTTGTGACACATCTCATAATATATCTCAGTAAAAATAAATACATTTTTATTATTTAAGCAAATTATTGTCATATCTTATAACACATCTCATTAAATATGAATTCATTGTATTATTACTTTATTCTATTATTTTATGTATTATTGTTTTATTTAAGCAAATTAGTGTCATATGTAATTGAGAATATATTATTTATTGTGTTTATTTTACTTTATTATAATTTTTTTATATTGCATAATATACATCATTAAGAAAACATTCACTTTATTGTTATTTTATTTCGTAATTGTATGTATTATTTCTCATTTAAGCAAATGTGTCATATCTCATCATATATCTCGTTCAGAATGAACTCATTTGATTTTCTTAAGCTATCTGAACAAAACGTCGTGTCACAGCTGAAGACTGGTGTAATATCTCATTTTAGATTTTTACATTAAGAATAAAAAAAAGAGCTGTAGGCCAACAACAGATTACGGGCCGCACTTTAGGCACCCCTGGTTTAAGGTATTTTTGTTATCCAGCTCTTTGAATGAAGTAGAGTCCGCAGGCGTCCATTGTTCAGCCACAGAGTAAATAACACACGATGCTCTCTGAGCGTAATGACACGCAGCAGACGTGCCGCGAGAGAAAATGGACTTGTAATGAGCGAGCATACAGGAACGTATGCATGCGTACGTTGTAGCAGGGAACGTCCATTGTTAGCACAACACGCTAAGGAGAGAACATGACGACGTACACAAAAGAAGCCACGTTACCTTGTGCCAATGTCGTTGTGTGCGGCCACCCTGAAGGTGTAACCGCAGGCGGGGAAGAGTCGTGTCAGCTTACAGTGTCGCTGGCTTCCGAAGTAACATTCCCGGAAAACACTGTTCTTCTTGCCCTGCACGCCATGAAAGGCGGAACATGTATAAGCATCATTCGGCGATCAATTAGTGCCATGTCAGCGTGAACACATGCGGCTGTAGGCAACCTCTTGCCTTTGTGAAGTCTACAAGATAGCAGGAGCTGCAGTTCAAGTGTATGAGTGGTCAGCAACCTGCAGCTTTATCTAGCTCTGCATGCGCATTACAATGTCGTGTTAGTTAGTGTAGTAACCCGGTGCGTGGTCTACCACAGCGAATAACCACCGGGGTGTGCAATTAGGTCAAAAAACATTGGCAATAACAGCCGTGGCTGTAGGCAACCTCCTGATGTAGTTTCATTATCTCCACAAAATTGCTGCATTTTAAGTAGTACTGTGCGATACCACTGATTTCTTTTCTGATTCAGGCTGGTATCGGCAATACTGATCAGATACTGATACTTTGTGCAAATACATGTTGGGTAAGTTTTAAAAAGTGTATTTCCAATCCTAGCATAGCTCATACAATAAACAATATAAGACAAACAATAAGAGAAAACAGCGCATCATTTAGACAAGGTCTCAATAGTTGAGTTACTTTTCACTCCTGTTAACAACATACACGACCTCAAATGACTGACGTATCAGAGCATCCATATTTTGTTTGAAAATCCATTTTAGAGCTTAAAGATCTGGTATCGGAGGTATTGATATTTCAGCATCCACCCGCACATCACTAATTTTAAGCATCACGAGTGGTCAGCAACCAACAGCTTTACCTAGCTCTGCATGCGCTTTAAAACGATGTGTTACACTTGCCACACTGTAGTTTAACCAATCTGCTGTCTGAGCCGTTTTTATTTTTTTATTTGTGCATTTTTAAATGCGCGTCTCCCATAGTCGCCCAGTGCATGTTCTATAAAAGCAGATCCCCACGGGGGCCTCCAATTCGGTCAAAAACATTGGCAAACGCAGCTGGAGCTGTCGGCAACCTCCTGCTGTAGTTTCATTATGTCCACAACATTGCTGCATTTTAAGTATCACTTGATCCTTAGCTTTATCTCTGCATGCGCTTGCAAATGTTGGCCGGCGCCACTCAGCTGGTGGAGTGAAAGCCATGCAGTTTGCTCATGACCGCTATTACAACATTGGTTGTGCATATATACTCCCTGAAAATGACCATGTGGTCAAAGGCAGCTATGTTTTCCTTTCCACTTTCTCAAGCAATCCGAATCATTATTAAAGTTAAGAAATAAGTTGTATTAAATATATATATACGGTACATATAGAGAGAGATTTCACATTATTTCCTGCTTCCAATTAACGTCCGTCCTCGCTACAGCATTTACTGCATGTCATGTGACATCCACGGTATACAACACACTGACCTCATCCCACTCGAGCAGGTAGTTTGTGATTTTGGATCCGTTGTCGCCTGGCGGCTGTGGAGAATTATGCAAACAAAAAGCAAAAAAAACAAAAAACAGATTAGGTGAAAGCTAATTTGTAACAGAATTTCTGTGATCATCAATTTTTTTACTGGTTTGTTGTCACTGTAAAATGAGAAGCACGCAGCGATACAGTATTACTTTATTACACGTATTACACAGTGTTCCCTTGCTACATCACGGCTCACCTTTCGCGGACTGATTGGCTAAGGCAGAACCAACGTGTTGTGTCTGTGTCCTGATTGGCTAAGGGACTGTAGACAACTGTCAATCAATCTCTGCCTTCCTGTGCAGTACAGAATGTGTTGGGCTTGCCAAGTTTACATAACTGTTCGATCACGAGCAGTGTGACTCTGAAGTGCTGTATGTTTGCAAGTTTTATCCCCGACACCCCCACAATGGCGACGAAAGGTTCTGCACCGTCGAAGGCACCTGAGGTCGCACCCAAGAGGCAGAGGAGGAAGAAGAGGTTGGGGCTGCGGGGCGCCATTACGGAAGGAAGGAGGAAAATACGACGACAGGAGCAATATGTTTTAGCTGGAGGAGTCGCCCCCCAGGTAGGAGTCGCTGCCGTGGCCGGGTAATGTACACAATGTACTTTTAAACTTTGCTTGCTCTTGTGACCTGGCAGGAAAACCTTGCACGCAGAAAATAAATTGCATCTCAATTATCTTCTTACGGACTTTGCTGTCTGCGGGTTCGAAAATCTGTGCGGGAAATGAGCGTGTCTCTTACGATTTACCTCAATAAAGTGTATGGTGAGGTGTTTTACAGCCTTAAACATATAATAATTGAAAAAAAATTAAGTTGGCTACTTCGCGGACTTCACGCATTGCGGGCTATTTTGGGAAGCTATCACCTGATAAACGAGGGAACACTGTACAGTATTATTAGTGACAGTATCGGTAAAATTACCTTCCACTGTAAAGTGAGGGTGCTTTTGGTGCGGTGGGAAAGTTTGGGGGCGAGCGGGACGTCGGGAACACTGCAGTGCGTGGTGAAAGAGCCCGCCTCGGAGCACGAGCCGCGGACCGAGTTGTACATCGCAGACACCCTGGAAGCAAGAAAACGTGAGGCCTACAAAGCCAAGGAACATGAAATCAAGAAGAAATAGTCCAAAGCATTTAAAAGAACCTACCGTACGTGGTAGTCCGTTGCTGGCCTTAGATCTTTGAGATGATACTCCAGTTCTTCACCACTTTAAGAAGAAATAAAAACAATCACAATCGTGCAACTTCAGGCTAGCCAGACTCAAGCACGAGGATGAATTTCTTACCTGTAAATAAGGCGGTACTTCCCGTCACGCCCTTTATCCGAGAGAGACACCTCGTAGGAGCAGGACACGGGCATGCCGTTACCGTGTCGGCTCGCCAGGCCTGTGGGGGGCGCCCAAGACAACCGTGCAGCTCTGGCTTGCACATTAGATACCTGAGAAAACAAACGACACAAGTTACTTCTTGAACTTTAACAGTGATTTAGAGGGTATGAGAGAATGGGAAGGAAAATTTGGCTGTCTTTGACCATACGGTTATTTGCAAAGGACAATGCACAACACATCAGCAACAGAACCAATGTTGTAATAGTGATATGGCGCAGCATTAAGAGCGCTGATGACATCATTGTAAACAACAGTACGGCACATGGAAAGCACATCATTTTTACTCAAATAGCTCGGTAGAGTAGAGGCACATTTCCAGCAAAACAAAATACCTCTTTTACATTTTTTAAAATACCTTTTTCATCTCTGTTCTGCTTCATACAGTATTCAATATTAGTATGTCTGCTAATGACAAGGGTGTCCAAATGTGTTTTTTTATTGGCCCATAGCACATTCTCAAAAAACAATTAAACAAGAAAACAGCAAAAATGGGAAAAAACAGCAGTAATTTTTACGAGAATAACGTCAAACTCTTAGGAGAATGAAGCTATAATTTTACACAAAAATCTTACGGGAAAAAAAGTAATAATTTTGAGAGAATAAAGTCATAATATTCTGTGGGGAAAAACGAAACAAAGAATGAAGTTGCACTTTTTGGAAAATTACGTTGAGAAAAAGTTCTAATATTAGTCAAAATATTATAAAGCCATAACATTACAAGAAAAAGAACATGTACTGTAAATGTTGAAATATTTGAAAAAATGCCAACAACAACAGAAATGGGAAAAAGGAACAAAAAAAGTTGAATTTAAAGGGAAAAAGTTCACACTAAAAACACGCTTTTTCACCTATATCACAAAGCTGAGATGCAGGCTGCTTTTTCTTTAAATATAAATCACTTCGGGCCGCGCGGTGGCCTGGTGGTTAGCGTGTTGGCCACACGCTGCACATCATGGCAGATACACATGATAAATAAATAAACACATTTATGATATAGGCTGGAAAAAAGGACCTTCCCCTCCTTGAATGACCAGCAGCCGCCACTGGATTGTATATACAGTATATTAAACAATATATTATACCATGTATGTATTAACAGCTCCAAATGAACTGGCAATTTAAATCAAGCTAAAAGATAGCACACGTGTGAAAATGTATTTCCCGCTAGTCTCTTCAATAGCACACCATTTGAATCACACACCTAGCCACCACGGGTTGCGTTCAAAGACACCACGTAATTTAAGTTGAATTAACGCGTTCTGAGTGTGAACGTATTTTTGGGATTTTCGAACATACTTAAATGCAGCAAATTGTGCTTCCGCAGTAAAAGTTATGATAGTGAGTGATAAGAATATCCACTGATTGCTTTTCTTTGTCTTTCTGTTTATTTAGACCACACATACACGCACGACAAAGACATTCTTATGATTTGCGGTGTGTCAGCGAACGCACGTCGAGGTGGTTTCGTATCAATGAGGAATTGTCCTTCTGAGGAGTACTAGAGATACATACGGTATAACGTCTTAGCATATAGACATCGTTTGGTTTACAACATGTAAAAATATCAACGTCCGTCCATCCTTTTTATGGGAAAAGTTTGGATGCCCCTGACTTATGATATCCGATTTATGAGATTCCACGATGAAAGAAATGAAGGGGAAAGCCAACTAGGATGAGCCAATGCTGCCCTCCTGTGGCCAAACAGAGCATTGCTAAAATAAAGGCTCCATGGGGGGAAAAACCCCAACAACACACAGCCTGCCGTCTTTTTTTCCAGTGTAAGCATCTGATTTTCATGTTAGTCGGCCAGACAGGATGGAAACATGGAAAAAACATCACAAATGCATGTGCAGGCAATGAATGCATGAGACAAGGAGGTGATTGATAAAAGCTAAGAGCGCGCGTGTGTGTGCGTGTGTAGGGGTAGGATAAAGGTGTGTGTTTACCAACCTGCGGTTTGTCGATTGTTGACAACATGTCTTGAACACGTTTCCCCTCTGAATCATGATCTGGATGGGAGAGAAATACATAATACTTAATTGTGGAGCATTCATCAATTACGGCTGATTTACACAAAGTCAATCACAATCCTAAACTGATAATTGAGGCTGCTACTTTATAATCAAAAGTCAGCTATCGTGCAAAGCAATTATAATCAAGTACTAGCTTTGTAAAAATGTAATTCTTCTCATTTCTTTGCTCGTCTGTGCAACGTTTACGTTGGTGTGCGGACAAAACCAGTGACTTCAGGACGTCTCGTGCTATTTTTACACAAAATTACGATCCGTTTATTGAGACATTGGGCTGCCAATTGATACACTGTTGTGTAATATTAGTGATTAGCTGAAAAGACGGCTTTGCAGACGGACTAATACATTCTTATTGGTCATTCCTATAGACAAATCTATCAGTAGAAGGAGTGTTGCTGCAAGATTTGTGATGTAACTGTTTGGTTTCTTCATAATTCTTTTTTTTTTAAATAAACCTTGGAAAAAACATCCAGAGTTCCCGAAAAACATTAGTCTCATATCCCGAGTGAAAACTGACCACAGGAATAAAACCGTTTCCATTTTTCTTCATATCCTTGAAATAATTTGCTAGCGCTTATCACGCCATATTGGTTTTAGTATTTGACACTTTATTGGACCGGAGGTGGCGGGATGACACTGAGAAAACCCAGTCGCATTGAATGCATCAGTCGGAACCAAACACGCCAAACACAACAAATGGAGGGAAATTAGCGTCTACTATATTTACTCCGAGGCTTAAGGGGCCAAATTCCATTCAGGGCTGCAAGAAAACCAGCGGAACATGCTAAGGCTTAGCCGCAAAGCTAACGTTAGCATGTGTGTTTATTTTGAACCATGTATCCTATGTTAGTACCTGGAAGTGATTATTTACCATGCAGTGCCCCCCCCCCCCCCCCCCCCGTCCGGAAAGCAGCGATGAGACAGAGTTGTGTGGTCGAGTTTGCTAGGGGTGCGCACATGTGTAAGTAATGGGGGAGCCCGCCTTACCCCCGCCCCATCATCACTCCCCTCATGGGGTCCCCAAGTTGAAGGTTTTTCCGACCAGAGGACGCCTGCTTTCTCCATCCAAGACAACTGACGATCGTAAATCACAGTGCGTGTGCGCATTTTTGTGTTACTGTGACACAAACGCACAAAAAGACGAACACACTCAGAAAACGCTTCAAATTATACATCTATGCATTGGAACGTCTTCAAAAATGTATGTGCGCGTGTGTGTGCGCAAGTGTGTGCGAGTCGCTGCCTTGGGGTACACGTATGAGTCATGGCAACAGTGATGTCATGGAAGCACAACCTCTACTTGACCTCCGCGCGTGTGTGTGTGTGTGTGTGTGTGTGTGTGCTTCCAAAGTAGGCACTGTAAAGTTACAGCAAAGCTACTGTGTGCTTCACCTGTTAAACTGCAACACACACACCGCCTTGTGTCACATACAGTATAGGTCAAAATCAATTGGGTTATTGCTTTGATATCGTTCAATAATCCATCAAAGTTTCGACTTGCAAACTGGTAGAAGTGCTGAACGTGTACAAATAGTGATATCACCTTGCACCTACACGTCGCCTGCCATCTTTCGTCTGATATTTCTCAAAATCAACAAGATTATTGGGTCGATACAGGTTAATATCACGTGAAAATGTTACATTGGTTGCAAACTGTGTCTGGTAGAAGTGCTGAACATGTACAAATAGTGATATCACCTTGCACCTACACGTCGCCTGCCATCTTTAGTCTGATATTTCTAAAAAAAAATAGGGTTATTCTTTTGATACAGGTTAATATCATGTGGAAATGTTTCACTGGTTTCAAATTGTGTCTTTTCAAAGTGCTAAAAAGGTACAAATAGTGATATCAACTTTGACTTAAACACCATCTGCCATCTTTCATCCGATATTTCTCAAAATCAATAGGATTATTGGTTCGATACAGGTTAATATCAAGTGAAAATGTTACATTGGTTGCATATCGTGTCTGGTAGAAGTGCTGAACATGTACAAATAGTGATATCACCTTGCACCTACACGTGGTCTGCCATCTTTCGTCTGATATTTCTCAAAATCAATAGGATTATTAGTTACAAGTTAATATCACATGAAAATGTTACATTGGTTGCATATCGTGTCTGGTAGAAGTGCTGAACATGTACAAATACTTTGACCTGGGCTGCTTTGACCATCTTATGTCAAATGCCATTCAAAATCAAGAGGCCTACTGTATTGGTTTGTTAGAGAACGATCAGTAAAATTAGAAAAACTGGTTGCAGGTGTAAAACGCTGCATGCAGCATATAAATGAGACCTTTGACTTCCCTTGGCCACCTGGAGTCCGACAGCGCTGGAAATCAAAAGGGCAGCTGATCTAGCAAGAGTTGCAACCCGTACAGACAAGAAAGAACACAACAAAAGTGTTCTGACTTGCGGCGGTTGAGCCCCAGCTGCTAAACTGTTTTAATACGGAGAAGAACCGCACCGCAACACACGAACACACACACACACACACACAAAGTTTATTTGCTGCCCACACTTCCTCTTCTCCGCCTGACCTCACATCCTGTCTGCCTGTAAAATGATAAGTGAGGACAGTGGCAGCAGGGAAATGGGAAAGATGAAGGATTTGGGAGTGAAGCAGAGTTGGAAGGGGAAGGAGAACAGACCAGACAGCCTGAACCAGACGTTCAGACGTTCAAAACAACACTGCGTGTTCTCAGAGATTTTTCATGTTCAATTTTAGTGGCATGACCCCAAAAACTAGAAAATAGCATTTTCAATACTATTTTTGAGGTTGGATGAGGACCACAGTTTGACCCTGGAACAGATTATTTTGCTTTCCATTATTTCCTATGAGAAAAACAGCTTGTCATGAAGTTCCACTCCATGTTAATTGGGTGCACATTTAAATGACCACAAAATTAATCTGAATCTGATTTCAGATTCGGATTTTCTTTCATTTATTTCTTCATTTTATTCTATTAAAATATTATCAATAAATATTATTTAAATTGGAATTTATTTTATTTATTTTCTTCATTGTATTCTATCAAAAATATTGACTATATAATTTAAATTACTACGATTTGAATAGGAATTTATTGCACTCTAATTGATTTATAAATGTATTATTATTATCAGTGCTATTATAAAAAAAAGAGTATTTATAAAGAAACAAAGCAAGTCGTGATGTTTTGGGTATTTTGGACATTTGTGGCTGATTCCTCTGAGAGCTGAAACGCTAATCGCTTGATTCAACCTGCATGACGTGCGTCTCTGACATGTGACCGCCTTCCCGCCTTCCCGCCTCCTGACTGCCGCAAATACACTTCAGTGGAAATGTGGAAGCTGCGAGCACAATCATACAGGAATGCTTAATATGAATGACATCCTGTCTGCGGCAGTGCGCACTTTTTCAAATATGACACACGGCCCTTGACTGTGTACAAATCGGAGCCAAAGTTTGAGGGGAGAAAAAAAAAAAAGAAAAAGAAAGAAGAGGAGGTCGCATTCCTGCAGAATGACGGCCTGCGGCTTCGAGTCCGTCTGCGCCGGGACAGAAAAAGACCTTTAAGGCCTGCGGGTAAAAAATGCCAAAAATGCAGCCCACGCTTGCTCCCCCCTTGCACACACACACACACACACGCACACCCTGGAGGACTTATATGTGTGTTGCTGAAAAAGAAACAACGCAACAGTCATCTTTAAAAGCCTCTAATCATGCAAAACAAAGCCAAGTGATGCACACTCAGCTGGGAGGAAGGAAAGATGGAAGCCTTCGGTGTGAGGAGGATGGGTGAGGAGGGTCATCCTCCGCATTGGGAGCATTCCATCTGTGCACAGACGGCAATGAAGTTGCCGGGACATGCCTAATATTGTGGTCGTCAAGGCGAAGGTTTGGTTCCCATAAAGAAAGCCCTCCACCACCCCTCCCTCCAGTTTGTAAAGGGGATTAGAGGGATGAGAAAATGTGTTTAAAAACTATCCTGACTTAGAAATACAACATTTTAACCCCAGAAAAGGATTGAGTTTTCACCTAAATGCATTTTATCTGAAAGCGTTTCTATATTAGTGTATTCTATGGTGTTAATGCAGCTATGTTTACTCATTTCCGTGATAAAACGCCTTCATAAATGTTTCTAAAATGCACTTTGGATGTAATTATGTGCATTCATGTTTCAATAGACGAGGTGAGGTAAAAACAACTTTTACTTGGTTTGGCTTAAATAAAATTGTAAAATACGTAATTAAAATAAATAAAGGAAGGAATAAACACATATAAAAATAAAAAAGACAAATAAAAGTGTAATTTTTTCTTAAAAGGCTTAAATAAAAGCATAAAACAAAGAAATAAAAATGACTTAAATAAAAAAGTACAAATAATTTTAAATATTAAAATGGTTTGAACAAAAGTGTAAAAAGTCATGAAAATAACAAATAGACATGACTAAAGTCATAAAAAAATAAAAATGACAAATACAAGTGTAAAAAAAACAACTATCGAATAAAAATGACTTAAATAGAAGTGCAAAAATAATTTAAAAAAAATTAAAATGACTAAAATAAGTGTAAAAAACTAATACAAATAAACGTACAAATAAAAATGGGTGGCGACTTTGTGACCTTTTGAAACTGTGGATCCCAGGTGGAGACCATTTGTATGAAAGGATTAGCTAAGGAGAGATGAGCACACAGGAGCCCAGAAATCAACTTAAATAAATAAGAATGAGCAACAACCATAAATTACACTTCATATATTTATAAGCCCCTCAGTCATTGAAATACACAGAAACATATTGCAGTATTTTATTTGGGTATTTTTCAAATATACATAGCATTTTTTAATGATGTTAAAATCAATTCTACGTTCTTTTTATCGGGCGCATTCTTTACTGATTGGCTGGGGAGAGATCACATGGTCAAGTGCAGTTCATTGCTGAGCAGATGATGCAGTATATGACATTTCAAAGTAAAATAAGCACATCTTTATATCAACTGGCCGTAATTGTATTTCCTCCCCTAATCTAATTTCTCCCCCCAATAACCGCCTCTTCTTCTATGCAGCTGCCAAGGTGAGGTGGTGAGGTGAGCAGGAAGCGCGTGCACCCGTGTGGCCAAGGGATTGTAAGAGTCGCGTTTCTCGGAACCCTGACCCCATCCGACCCCGCTCAGCCCGGCCAAATTTGAGCCGCCGGGATAAAGAATGTGTATATTGAAAGTGTTGACCGATACACATACATCCTATACATGGCTTCCGTACGAAGGAAAGCATCATCTTCTGGAACAAAAAATGTCTCTATTATAATAAATATAGTCGACATTTCTCACAAATATTGTTCATATTATATTCAAATATATATATATGTACATATGTATATATATATGTATATGTATATATATATATATATATATATAATAATTGAGCTTCAGTTGAGAAATTATATCAATTGGATTCATTGATGTACAGTTGCATGAAAAATGACCAATTTAATTTTAGAACATTTCTGAATTACCAGAGAATCATTTCTAAATATAAAAAACAACTATTAAAATATTACATAAAATTAGAAAAATTCATACGTTGATCTGCAGCTACGGAAATGCCCCGAAAAATGGCTTAAACTGTATACAAATACAGAGCACTTACATGAAAATGCATTCATTTACGTGCAGATTTGATGACAAATGACCAATTTAATTTTGGAATTAAGCTCCAATAATTACAATAGAATATCTTCTAAATACAAAAAACTAATATTAAAATATTACATCAAAACAGAAATATATTATAGCAAAATGTATAAATTGCTCAGCAGTTACAGGAATGCCCCAAATAAATGACTAAAAATGGCTCAACTTGTGTACAAATGTAGAGCAGTTACATTAAAATGCATTCATTGGTGTACGGTTGCGACGGAAACCACAATGTGATGAAAAACGACACATTTCATTTTAGAATATTTCTGTATTATATTACAATATTAAAATATGACATACAAATATAATTATATTATAGTGAAATTTAAAAATTGATTTGCAATTACGGGAATGCCCCCAAAAATGACAAAAGCATGACTCAAATGACTAAAAATGTTTTGACACTTTCTTTAAACGTGCGCTACTGTAAATGGCGACAAAATAAATAACAAATATCATCGCTAGCAGCGGCGCTTGCTCGCTCATTTAGCTGAACAGGTTCACCAAAATATTAGGAACAGCTTCAATCACAACGCTACATTTCATTTGGTCGTAGTTGGCTCGCACTGCAGATGGAGCCGTGGTGAAAAGTAACAGTTGGCACACGCTTTGTTATGCGCACTGTCGCCACCTGCAGGCCTGGAGGCGTGCGTGACAGCATCGTAAATGTGGCCTACATTGACGGACATCTTGAAATGGGTTTTGGGCTTTAAAAAACTGCACAATGACAAAATCCTGTGAAAGTATATTACCCAAGCATAGTCATCTGCAGCTGTCTGGGATTTCTACCTTGTTGTTTGGCTCTCACACACATTCAGGTTTACTCAGCTGCAGCACACTTTAGTCAGGTGTGCATTGAGTTTGGAAGGGGCGGGGTTTAGGCCCCTTGTGACCTCATACGTCATTTTCCGTCGTTATTTTGCCCTCATTCTCATCTCGTCGGTGTCATTTCTTCCACCTCCGATCATGGCCCTATTTGGCTCCGTGGGAAGCGCGTCGACCTCGGGCCCGGGATGAGATTATCGCCATGGCGATGATGCACATCAACACAGGCTCAAGCAAAAGATGGATGGTAACATGGAAGCGTGTGAGTCAGGACTTGGTCAAAAGGCGACGGCAGTTCATGAAGATGACATCACAGAAATGCTGTTTTGATAAAAGACTCGCTTCTTTTTGCAGCGGGGTTACTTGGTGGGAGGGTTAACCCATCGCCTTCTGGAGGCAAAAACTCACATTTTACCTCCACCAAGCAAGCTGTGTGGGTTTTAAGTGTTGAATTGTTCCTTCCCGGCCTGTGGAGTATAAATATTCCAGGTACGCGTTTCGGATGGAATCTGCCACTGATGAAACATTTGTTTGCATCCCTTTATTATGATTGAATGATTACTATTTCATGTTATTTCTTTATTTTATACTATTATATTATTGGAATTTAAAAAAAAATGATGATATTAAAATAGTCATAAAAAAACAAAATTAAAAAAATCACATTAAAATGTAATGTTCTTTCTGTATTTATTATTTTTATAATAAATATAATAAACAGTGTTTAATGAATGAATGTAACTTTGCCTGTTTGCTTGCCTGTTGCTTGTTAATACATCTTTTATGATGGCCACAGTTTGACCTTGGAACAGACAAATTTCCATTATTTCTTATGAGAAAATCTGTTTTGGAATTAAAAATTCTATCCTGGAAGAGATTTGAATTCTTCTGAGTGAATCCAAATGATTTACTTTCGGAAAAGGAACGCAAACTCCACCAAAACGAGTAACATTTTCCCTCCGCATGTTGTCCTCTTCCTCATCCTCCAGCCAACCCGGCAGAACATCTGCTTTCGCCTGAATTCACACAAGTCGGCAACTTGGCAACGGCAGGACACGGAGCCCGGTCGGAATGTTTCTGCTGAAAAAGCCGGTTTCTAGGAATCTGTGGTGGCCATGCGGAACCAAAGATGGAGGAACACGAGGGGACCACATCTGTTTCTGCTCAAGAGAGAGAGCGCCTCGGTTCTGAGAGGCAGGGAGGGACTTGAGTGAGTCGGGAATGGAGCTCGCCAAGTCAGCCGACTGCTGCCATGTTGGCACGGTGGCAATAGCCACACACACACACGCGCACACACACACACACACGTATATTTGCAGGGGCATCAGGGGCAACATGTAGGCGGTTGTGTGTGGTATCCCGAGTTGGACCCTGCCAGGATGAACCGGGCCCGGCAGCAACTTAATCGCAATGTTAGCACTTTAGCACTTTAATATCACATTTGAAGTATTTTTTTTTTGGATTCCTTCGCATCTCCTCCGCCTCTGATTAATCCACAGCAAGCCCGCTCATGACATGCATGTGCCTCATCTCCATCAAGGCCCTGAGAGCCAGCTGGACCACAGCTGACAGCTGACGACACGCTAACACATAAAAGTTATTACTGCGGAGGATCCACCTGAGAGCTCATAAGCAGAGCTGTCAATCACCCATGTTGGGCCCGCCCCTCCTGCATGATTTACCACAGTGTGTGAAACACTGATTCTTCTGTGTGTGTGTGTGTGTGTGTGTGTGTGTTTCATCTGGACACATGCACACTATATGTAAGTATCTGTGCGGGTTTAACTGCACTTAAGGGGCCAGTCACTGAAAAAGTAACATTTGACCGTCTTTCTGCACGCAAAGCTTTGATTGAATGTTTAGATGCATTCCATCACACACAAGCACCCGACTAAAGTTTGGAGATGAACATCAGTCAGACTTCCACGCAACTGACTTAAAAACGTGTTCGATCCAAAGCTTGCGTTACCACCATCCACCCAATGTAGACTATCACACAGCGCACACGCCAAATCTTACATGAAACACTGCAATGCTGCGTCTACTTAGGCACAAAAGGCTTGTAAAGTCATGGTTTTGGTTATATATTTTTAAAATAAATGATATAATGATATAAATAAATGTATATATATAAATATATATGAAATATAAATATGACAAAAATATTACATATTATATACGTTCAATAAAAGTCACAAAAAGCAAAATAAAAGTATATTACAAAACAATGATATGTTCATGTGACTGCAATTTTAATAACTTATATTATGCTAATAATATACTAAAAATTATCCAAAAAATATTATTATTCATTATATTCTTATTATTGTGTATTAGAGATTAATTAATTCATATTTTTTCAATATTATAAATGTGAAATTTATAAATGAATAAGTCAACAATTGCGCTTCTGATAGTGGAATAAACCCATAAAAAAAAAATAGAAAAACTAACTGAAAGTCCAGCAGTAAAAATACTTTTCTTTATTTTTTTCAAGGTGCTGCTTCAACCCTTGACCAAGTAGTCATGTGATTTTCTACTGAGACGACCCGCGCTGCGAGACACTTGAAATGCTTCTTGTACCTTCTTGTCCATTTTGAAGCTATAAAGTCAAAGATAAGTAGTGTGTAACATTAGCAGCCCCCGCCCGTGTTGTGTGTGTGTGTGTGTGTGTGTGTGTGTGTGTGTGTGCGTGTGCGTGTGTGCGTACGATAACGCCAAGCTGCCGTATCTCCCCAGTCAAAGCTCACAAAGTCTCCTTCATCCCAAGCAAGACACTGCAGGTATGTGCACCCCCCCGCCCCCCCAGCACTCGTCTAGCCTCTGTCGTCTCGCACCCCGCCACCCCCCTCCGCCAACAAGGCCCGTATTGTGGCTGCGGGTAAAGCGATAGCGCTCAGACCAGGACAGCTTGAACTATGTGGTTAGCGAGACAAACCCACCTTCATGCAGGATGCATTCATCCATTCTTAAAAGAAAAAAGGTGTGTTTCATGTGTTCAAATGGGCGCTGAGGGTGGGTGGGGTGAGAAATGGACAGAATGTTGATAATATCCTCGTTGTGTAGCATGCATTTTGTGTTGCATTTTGCTCTTTGCACCGTTGTGTCTCATCATAGAAAATCCCACAATGCTCTGTGCACGTCCTACCTTGCGTGTGCACCTCTGGTTCACCGTTCCGTGGACTGCTCCGGAGCCGCCTCTCTGGTTTCTTCGCACCCGGACTGCCGACTCCGCCCCCGGACCCCACTGACCCGAGCGACGGGGCGTGTGATTTGCTGCTGGGTCAAAACAACACATGATAAAATATGCATTTAAAGCTCATTTGTATTTAAAGGGACAATCAAGTGAAATTCAACCTTTTAACCCCACAACATGAAGAGAATGGATTACGTGTTCAATAACACCTTCTGGCTTTGGTAACCACATTTTAAGCGATTATGTGTACCAATAAAATATATTTTGATTTTGGAATATTTTCCAATATTGTGTAACAATAATAAAGTATAATATTTAAAAGTTTTGCCAATATTATAATTATTATTATATATTATTGAAGCCAATATTCTTATAATAATCCTCAGTACTTTCCATAATAATAATAATAATAATAATAAATAACCATATTATAATGTATTATTATTTACTATTAATTATGATTAATTTGTGTTTTGTTGTTAATAATAATATATCATAATAATAACATAATATAATATAATAATATAATGTAATATCACATATATAAATATATATAATAATATAATTAAATAATATTATATAATATATTACTACTAGGCCTATTTTCTGACAAATAAAAAAAACAAATTATTATTACTATTGTTGTTAATTATGAAATCAAGAATGCACACTGTCCATAATGTCAAACAATATATGTGAGATCATGTTCAAAAAAAAAAATAAATAAAAAAATTAAAAATCTTTGGCTTTACGAAGTCTTCTGCCTGACCTGGGTGTGTTTTCAGTGGCCTAAATGTGCGCGTGTACGCAACCAATCCAAATAGTTGTGAGGGAGGAGCAGTGTGGTCACCTGTAGCCGTTATGTGCGGGCCCCAGGCTGCCCTTGTACAGCGTGGATGGCGGCGAGTTGAGTCGGTTCTGTCGCTCGAGTTGTCTCTGCTCCTTTATCTTTTTGGGCTGGGGCTTACTGTACGTTTCCTCCCGGATGAAGTTGGACATGCCGTAGACCGGGATGATTTCTGGGTCGCCGTACATGGGGGGGAGGTGGTGCTGGTAGTACTGGTGGTGGGGCAGCTCTCCCGGGCTGACGGGCGGGTAGAAAGAGTGGGAGTTTGGAATGAAGTGAGGGTGGGCCAGGTAGGGGGGCAGGTGGTGTGTGGGCGACAAAGCAGGGGAGTAGGAGGGAGGGTAGCACTCGGGGGACTGGGGGGTCACCACCACCCGACGGACCCCGGTGGTATCTTCCAGCACCTGGAAAGAGAACATTACATTCAGACATAGCAGGCTTGAAAGTCAGGTAGGAAATCCATAAATGAATAAATAATACACTAAATTCATTCATAAATGAATACATTGGTTAATCAAATGATTAATATAATAGTTGGAAATAAATAAATATGTTGAGATTATATTTCAAACTGAAATAAATGACTGAATATACAGTTTGATCAATTATTTCACATCTGACTATTTCATTCATGCTTTGTTGTTTTTTATTTGGCTTAACTGTAAAACCAGAATTGGAAATAATAAATGAAATGTAAAAATACGTGTTTGAGTATTTCATACAATTCAATGCTTCACAACAAAACAAAGCAAAAAAATAAATAAACACAAGTTTTTGCTGTTGCTAAGCTAACCTGTTGCCGGGCAGAACATTTAAATCACTACGTTTACATGCGGCCATTATTCGGGTTAATGTCAATATTCCCGTTTCTCATCGGCATGAGAATCGGCACGGTCCCTCACAACGACAACAACATTACACACATGCATACACACTGAAAAGCCACAACAGTGGCGTGTAGAAAGAGGGAACAAGGAGGACCCCCACAACACACACACACCCTCCTTCTTGTCCACAAAGGAGAGAAAAAAAACAAGGACAAAGTCCCACTATGACAACATGGGGACACGACCTGCATGCAGGATTTACTGGTAATGACACACACACCCACACACACTGCATGGTACAAAAGTACACAAACACGACCATTAAACACACCCACCAAAAATCCAAATTTCCAGCTACTGTGTGTCCCCTCGTCTGGCTTGTTTATGTAAGAGTGACAGCGTTTCCCGCTCAGCGAGCCAATGACCCGACTTCCAGTGGCTGGGGAGCACGCAGACCACACATGGACAACTTTGCTGACCTGTGTTGTGTCAACCTCTCTCAAGTGACCTTTGGCTGGAGGTCCTCATCCAGTA